>NW_027509208.1:10870000-11152500 GCF_051911475.1 Siphateles boraxobius
TATTTAATGGTTAAATTATATTTTAACATTTTGATAAATCATCTATGTGATGTATTGATATGTAGTACATATACGGTTTTTCATTTCTAAGTCATAATTGAAATGCAAAAAAACAACGTTTTACAGAAATGGTAAAAAAAAAATGAAAAAAGGAAAGTCACTAAAAACAAATTCTTTCGAGTTGTCAATTTTCGAGCTGAAAGAGCAATCATTCTTGCAGACCTATTCAACTCAAATGAACTTGGCATACTAATTTGATAACTTCATTCCTACATCTGCCATTGTCAGCCATGGGATTTGGTAAAGTGTGATGCATACCTGCATGTCTAGGACGATACTCAAATATAAGTAGGGTATATTACCCTTATATAACTTTTATTATAACTTTTAAAACCTTTAAACCAAAGTTTCAGCTTTAAGTCAGTAAATTAATATCAGCAACCTGTGCTGAATTTAGCTTTTTTTATGAGCTGCAAAAATTGGAGGGGAAGTCTGAAAGCTGTGTGCTAAAGAGAACATTGTTGCTGTCGTTTTCTACCACTAATGACAACCGCAATGACCACTCAGCAAAACATTAAAACACACACTAACGAAATGAAAACTCCTGCTATGTAATTAGAGAAGCATCACTGCTGTGTTTTATAATGCAGTGGGGACAAAATCAGCTGTGGTAAAAAGTGAATGTAAAAGCGCCTATCATTCTTTACCTCTTTTTTATCACTTCAAATATCCTCATCCTTCTAAATGGCATTTTCCCTCCATTTTTCCTTTCTCTCTTTCCCTCAAAGCAGAATTATATGAGAAAGCAATAAGTCTGTGGTTCATATATTCCAAATGTGTCACAAAAATCGTGTAAATCGATACATCACTCTCATAAGAGGGCATAACTGCTGCCACAAAGGAGGGGGATCACTTTACAGGCTCAAACAGGCTTTTATGAGATCTGCAGTGTCTGGATAATTATTAGCGCTAAAACGCCTAGATAGGAATGTTAAAAAGAGCGTGAGAGAAAAAACGTGGGCATTAAAGGGGACAAAAAGAGAGAGGGAATGAGAGAGATGATATCGATATTCGTAGTACTGGATGACATAAAAACAACAGATCAATTCTCATTGTGTTTTGCTGTAGTGCGGTCGCCTGACATCATTACTGATGAAAAAACAAAAAGAGAGCAAGCATGATGAGAAAAAAAAAAAAGAAACAATATGCTGCAAGTATGCAAAAGGTAAAGGAAAAACTAGAACAAAAACACCAATTATAGACTAATAAACAGATGTAGATGATAAATACTCTGGTTACGCATAGAGGAAATGGACTGGTGTCTTGTGTAAATATACTCACTAGGTGTGAGCACAAACACTGTGCTGGTTTCATATTAACACATGATGACGAATTCTGTCGCTTAAGAAACCGTCTCACGTTCTTAAAGCGTTAACACATGTTTGCTAAGGCCACCACACATGCTTCCTCATTCCATCTGCACCAAGTATTCACTCTCATAAAACTGAATTGGGGTCATCTTTCACAACACCCCGTCTCAACAGTTCCTTTATGAGCACGAAAATGGATCCAGACAGGCCGAAACTAAAAGCAAAGAGGTGTAGTGTGTCTTCTGTTGTGTTCAGTGTTTTGTCTCACAGAAGAGGACTCCAGAGGTGATGGATTATCAGATAGGTGATGACATTAATGAAACAAACATCATGGAGAAAAAAATTCCAGTTACCAGTGGGATTCTTATACATTATAATATAACTTCACCTGCAAGAAAAGTATTTAATACTATGAGAAACCGGTTCAACTATAAGAGAATTTCTTCCTCTTACTTCCAGGATTGCTCTTTCTGCTTGTTTCTGGTCAACTATACTATGCAACTATACTTCTTGTTTTTGTATACCTTCAAAAACTTTA
This sequence comes from Siphateles boraxobius, assembly GCF_051911475.1. NCBI lineage: Eukaryota > Metazoa > Chordata > Actinopteri > Cypriniformes > Leuciscidae > Siphateles > Siphateles boraxobius. Next base: position 10,871,909 of record NW_027509208.1, read on the forward strand.
CCATTTATGTAACAAAATAAAAAGAAGGGAACAATAAATAAAGTACACAAGTCTAAAAAATATTATACACTATCATCCTATGGTTTTGTTACTCTTACACGCATCAAGGCCGCATTTATTTGATTAAAAATAAAGCGAAAAACATAACATTTTGAAATATTACTCCGATATAAAATATTTCTTTCCATTTTCAGCATCATTACTCCAGTCTTTAGTGTCACATGATCCTTCAGAAATCAGAAATCATTCTAATATGCTGCTCAAGAAACATTTCTTGAATGTAATTTTTTTTCAAAGATTTTATGGAAACCATGATACTAGATACTACACACACACACACACACACACACACACACACACACACACACACACACACACACACGGTTTAACAGGGCATTTTTTTTAACTCTTTAGTTTAATAAATAAATTTGAAATCGTTACCTGGAATGACAGCTTTGTCTGTAGCACCGCTAGAAAGTAATTTATGAATGTTTCCAGACTGTTTTGATGGTCATGTACACACAGCGTATTATTTCAAATATCTAGGTTTGGCTATTTTATTAATGTCAGGAAAGACTAGGCTAGGCCATGGATCTGACTGTTACATTTTTAAGTGGTCTTTTTATTCTATCTTTGTCATTTCATCCTTAGCAAAGCAACCGGAGACATAAAAGTCCTACATTTTTTAAAAGGATTGAAAAAAAATAATAATTAAAGTGAATGTAAAGTAGAGGGGGAATAGCCACATTCCGGGAAATTTCCATGAACACCCCCAACCCACCCCAGAACATCACATGAAATGACAAGTCTGTCTGCCATCTCCTTAGAGACAGCATTGCTCGGCAACCAGTGGAACAGCTGTGAGTGACTGTCATTCCAGGGTTGCTGCGGTAACCTCTGCGAGCGAGTGGTGGGAATGTTTAATGTGGTGGAGCGCTGTCACGCATCAGTGCTCTCAATCGTTGGACAGCATGTCGGACAGTGTGGAATGAGAGAGAGTAACTGCTGACAGAACAGGAGAGAACAGTAAGCTGCTGTGGACAAGCATCGGAGCTCTGGAGTGTGGGCAGGATGCCTGACACGATGCTCACTTTCCTTCCCCTTCAAGCTATTATTTGTAGTTATTTGGCAAATTTAACCATTTGGTACCTCTCCATTGTTGCACATTCCCTCTATTTCACGGTCACTCGACAATTATTTATTGTCAGCTGAAGCGATCATAAGGCAACATACAAAAGTGGACAGATGACCTTTGAACAGACTTAGTGGGCACCTGGATGTAGCGCAGCATATTTTAAAATTAAGGATTTTAAGTTTGTCGATCGCATCTCCAGTGAAGCTGAACACTATTCCTGTCCGCATTCATTTCGCATGGACCGAACGTCACGCACAGTAACATGTTCATGCAGGCTACAATTCTACAAATATCGTTTTTTTGTTGTTGTTTTTTTATGTTGTGTACACTTTTTTTATTTTAAAACAAAATAATTATATCTACAAAGTCAGAATTCCAAGGTTGGAATGCAAAAACTTTGAAGCTCAAGATTTCAAAACTGCTCAGAGTGCAGAACTGTATAAGTCCAGTCACATTACAGTAGGGTTGGGCAAGATGTTAAATATTCACATTATATTTGTGATTATGATGTTGCTTTATAACACCACCATAATAAACACCTTTTTATTTGGACATTAAGGTCCTCAAAGACCATTTAAGCTTGTGTTTATTGACCTTTACTACATTTAGTTATTTTTCTGTTTTTAGTTCTTACATTAAATATGAAATGATTAAATAGTTTCTCTCGGAAAATAAAATAAATCATGTTAGAGTAAGTATATACACTTCTTAAATTGAAAGTATTTTTATTTAAATTAACACTTTCATTCAGCAAGGTCACATTAAACTGATAGAAAGTTAAAAAGTATCTATTTTAAATAAATGCTTTTCACTGTTTCCACAACAATATTAAGCAGGACACATACAGTATTTTAAACATTGATAATAAGAATGATTTCAGATGAATCATGTGACACTGAAGACTGGAGTAATGATGCTGAAAATTCAGCTTTGCTATTACAGGAATAAATTACGTTTGAACATATATTAAAATAAAAAACAGTTATTTTAACACAAAATTACTGTTTTTTATGTATTTTTGATTAAATAAATCTTGGCCTATATCACCAGCCCTACAATAAATAATTTTTTCATGATACAAAACATACTAACAGTACCATAATCAAACATTACAACAACAACAGTGCTATCTAATGAAGAATGGCTAAATGGGTAAATCTGAAAAACAGAATTCACATTGTTCTGCCTATCAGGACAAATGACAGACACTTAATATCTCCTCCCAGAATATGAGAAAGTCTTGTTGTTTAAGGTGTGTGTGTGTGTGTGTGTGTGTGTGTGTGTGTGTGTGTGTGTGTGTGTGTGTATGTGTGTATATGAACTCATCAGGCTGTGTAACCATGGCCACAGCTGAGAAACTGATCCTCAGTGAGAGATGATGTCCTTACCTCCACTCACTATGAGTACCAATCTATATATAACATGGAGAGAGGAAGAGTGGATGAAGAACAGAACATTTAGAGGTCAGACACAGTCATGCTGGAATAATAATCATATTTTCTCATTATCTTCCTCTCCTTTCTATCCTGCACATCCATCCTCTGTTTCCCTATCACCAAATCTCTCCATCCATCACAAGGCTATATGGTTGTCTGATATGCTGCATGAGTGTCAATCCATCCATCAACTCTCACCTGTGAAGGTGCACTGGAGGACAGGCCTCCGCTGAGCTCTCCGATCCGGGCCGCTGCTGTGGGGTTGGAGGAGCTGATCAGAACCGGGCCGCTGATCTCCATGGAGTGTCTCTGAGGTGGAGGGGCCAGGCAAGGCTTATGGGACATAGTTAGGGAGGTGAAGGAGTGTCGCTTCTTACTATTCTTCTTCTCCCCAGTAGCTTTCTGGGAGCCGTTGGCTTGGGGGCCAGAGGAAGAGGATGATGGCCCTTCATTGGAGTCTCCACCACCTTCAGATGGCTTGTCCAGTTCTATGAGCTGGCGAGCTGCACTGTTAAACTGAAAGTAGAAGAGAGAGTAAACAGAAATAATACTTTACTGCACATGCTATTATTATTGTATCTAATTTTGGCCTTTTGGAAACGTTGAGAGCCAGACCTAACCAACAATGCCCTTATGAGCACCAAGGTTCAATACATTACAGGTCACATACATTAACTGCTAGGCCACAGTTCTCATACTTTCTTTATATGCAATCTAATGAGGAGTTGTAGAAAGAGGATAGAGATTGTGATGAATCTTTAAAGTCGGCATGAAACAAAAGTTGCTATAGTCTTTTCTTCCCTATTGTGACATATATCCAAGTAAACCAAGAATTTAAACCGGGATTGGATTTTGTCCTTCAGGAATTTGAAAGAAGTCCCTACAAAGTACTTAAAGTAATAAAGTTTTATGTAATAAATGAACCGCCCCCCCCCCCCTTTGATCTGAAAATCGATCCGATCCATCACGCAAAAACCGCAATATGATCTGAACCTTGAGTTTTTTTTATCTGTTGCACCACTATTAAAAAACGATGGAAAAGTTCAAAGACTCGTTGGTGAACAGTATGTGGGATGGTGGGTGTGATGTGATGGGACAGCAGGCCATGTCTGATTTCATGTGAAACTTAAATCAAAGGTATACGAACAGAGAGTCTACAGGTAATGACACAGCAACACACATTGACCTGAGAAACGCTCTCTCTCTGCACAATGAGAGAAGCCAATCAGACCACTCGTTTGAAGAACCCTACACTCTGAATTCAGCTGATCTAGATCATAAGGATTGATTAAACGCTGTGCTAAACAGTGAATACAGGTGTTGAGTGCTTAGTGCATTCTTGGAATTTATTAATTTATTCAAACATAATCTGATTTGTAAAAGTATTCATGAAACCATATGAGATAGGTACATTGGCGAGAAATTAGACCTCATGCTCAAAACAGCAGGAGTGGAATCAGCAGAGATAAACTACCAGTCAAAAGTGTGGAAACACACTTGATGTTTCTCATGACTTTACAAACCCTTTCGATCCCAAGGCTTACAGTAACATGCTTGAAATAAGTTTAATAGGCAAATATAAATTGTGCCTACATTTCTTTACTAAACTAAAATTTTTATCAAAAACAAAATTGAAATACATGAGTTTGACCGGCTAGAGAAGGAAAAGCAGTCGATAAGTGTCCAGCTATACATGCCAACTTCAAAACTATTTAAAAAGCATTCCAGGATGCATTTCATAAAGTAAATTCAGAGAATGACGAGTGTGTCTAGAGCTGTAATCTAAGCAAAGGATAGTGACAAAGAAAAAGCTAAAATATGATAATTAAAAGATAATAATATAATAATAATATAAAACATTTGATTATAAGTAAATATAATTAAATATTTTGGGTCACTTCTAAACAATGAATAATAATAAATATAAATAATAATGAATTGACTAGTAGAGCAAATGATATTAGACCTAAAGCAACAGCAAATCCTAGAATCAAAAACAATACAGGGCTGCAACTTATGATTCACCAAGCATGTATTGTAATATAATGTAATAACTTCAAGATCAGCTCATCATAACTTAGTGCTGACCTTGCAAACTCAGGCAGACATTAAATTCTCCATTTATGGAGCCACTAAGAGACACATGCCTGATTCCATTTCAAAGTCACTTTGAAAACATACATTTATGGTGGCAGGTGACATGGGAACAGAAAATACTTTCCCCCCTTTTACTCTATTTCAAGTACCTGAGAGAATGTCACTTTTGATGTCACTGGTTTCTGAGATTACTTTCTCAAAAGCATTCACTTGGAAAAAGTCTGGTTTAGTGAAAATTGCCAAGGCTTTTGTGTAAGCTCGAAGCCCCCGCCCCTCTTTTCCCTCGTCCTCTCGCTCTGAGTGAGAGAGATGGAATTCAAGAAGCACCATTCTGACAGAAGCTATTTTTGAATGTCTTTTGATGGTTATTTTTTCCCACAGGTTAGACACGTGGCTGACAGAGCTCACGCTGGCTCTGCCAGGGTTCATAAAGGTTTTTGTCTATGTTTATGGGAGTAAAGATGTGAAGTGTTTCGAGAACAGAGATGCTGTAACTTTCCGGAACACACATGAAGTTGGCCACGATAATTGGGGCTATTCTTATTTGAGGTTAAATGAGTAAAGAGAGCAGTGTTTTAAGATTGTGCATGTCTGATAAAGAGACATACAAGGCTGTTGGTGTTTTGATATTTGAGTTCAGTTCAAATAATTAGCAACAATTTAAGAGCTCTCTGAGATCTGCATTTTTAAAGAGGTGTGCGTTTCAACAAGAGCAGAAACAAAGAAATGGTGGAGATGAAAAACTGGACAAATTAACAGGATGTGACAAAAATGACAACAACTAATACTTTTGGGGTCAACTAACTCTTTAAAGGGTTAAGAATAGTTTGAGGGTTTCCAAAACTAAAGCTGTGCTGAAGAGTACAGTATCTAAATATAAAACATTAAATGTGAAAATGTCAGGAAACAATGACAGTTTAAAATGCACTGATATGAGTCACCTCTACATAAGATATGGGGAAGATGCCAATCTTATCTCCCAGCATGCCTTCCGCCCAGTTCTCATCCACACGACGAATCACAGTAAGAATATCATCCTGAGGGCAGACAGAATAAAACAGGTTCCTTGTTATTCAGCCACAAGCCTTCACAGCAATTTGTTAAAAAGTTCATAAAAAATTTGCAACTCGAAGGCATGAATGAAAGCCAGGCATTTGTTTTGTTTTGTTTTTTTTAACAAAAATCTATCCAAAACACAAATAGCTGGAGGGTAACTTGCACACTCATGTTGCAAGCGGAAGAAAATGTTTCTTTTTGTTTCTGTAACATTATAGCTGTGCTGTTCGATTACCCTTAAACTTAGTCACTATCTGTTTTCCCTAGTGGAACATATAAAAGGAGAAATTCTGAAGAATGCTCATACCTGTTTTTTCCATTCAAAGCAAGAATATCTAAGAATATCTAATGCATTAACTAATTCTAATGAATTGCCTTGTAAAAGAATATCTAAGAATATCTAATGCATTAACTAATTCTAATGAATTGCCTTGTAAAGTGCTATCATATTTCTTTATGAACTTGTGGATGGGTGTGTGTATTTGAATGGGAGAGTAAAGATAAATTTCGAAGCACCTTTGAGAATGGCAAGCAGTCCTTGTCAGCCTCCTTGTCTTTCAGCTCAAAGTCATACAGGGCCTTGCATTGAGGGGGCGGCTGTGGGAGAGGTTTGATGACCTGGACAAAGTTGGTGGGGAAGAATCCATGAACTCCGCCCATCTCTCCATGGTACCAGTTTTCATCTACCTGCCGGCGCAGGATGATGATGTCACCCTTGCTGAACTTGAGATCTCCGGGTTCTTTGCCATCATAGTTGTATAAGGCCTTGGCACAGGGTAGCTGAGGTACTCCCTGTAGTAAAGAGAAAGACAGGAGGAGGATTACTAAAAGTGAAACATGGTAACTTGGATTCATGGATAATGCAAGATCAGCACTCAAAAGCACATACATTTTTCAAACTCATAGGACAGGCGAAGGGTGACCATGATGACCACAGCCAGCTTTCATAGAGCGTCATCATGTGTGGAGTGGAGGAGTGTAAAGTGAAAACAGGGATTCTATAATAAACCCTTCGCTGCAAGTTTTTTAAAACATATACACTGCTATCTTTGGAGCCTTTCACACACTATCCTTAACACTGACATCTTCAATATGAAAAGAAATAAAGAACCACATATACCGCTATACAATACACAAAGTCAAAATGCTAACATAAGCTCAATGATAGATTTTGTGCTGTATAAGAGGGATAAGTCTGTCTGGCTTCTTTTTCAGCCTGACCTTGTTGCCTTGTCTCTCTCTATGACTGTGCTGGGCTGCTTTTTCTCTATTCCTTGCACCGTTTGTGTTGCTTAACTTACTGACTTCCTCTTTGTCGACAATCCCAAAATACCCTGGGATATGCCAGTGGATTCAAAATGTTGTGGGGCAAGCCTATTTATCAATGTGTGTGGAGTTTTATGGTGCAGAACCAGTCGTCTGAAACCGGTCAAAGCTTCTTTCAAGCCTGACAATGATCCACAGCCAGAAAGAGGGAGGAGGAGGCAGACGCAGTCCTGCTCAACTGAATGAGCCCTTTTCAGGCAAACTGTTCAAGAGAGAGGCCCTCTGTCCAAGAGAACCCCCTCCAACCACCCAGCATAAAGCGTAATGGGCTTCCTCCACTGTAGAATGCATCTCCTAACTATAGTGAGGAGAATGATAATCACAACACCACTGGCAAAGAGAATCAGAAAATAACCATGAAAGACATAAAGGTATTGGAAAGGAAGGAAAATGAAGAAAAAAAGCGAAGGACGGACAACGGTGTAGGCAAATAGGCAAGAAGGAAGTAAGGGAGGAAGAATGGAAGAAAGGTGATCAGGAATGCAGGGAGATAGGAGGAAGGACATTGGGTTGGTTAGGCAGGTAGATTAGGAAGGAAGGAAGATAGGTAGATAGGTAGATGGAATAAGGAAGCTGGTTAGGTAGGTAAACAAGGAAAAAGTGGGTAGGCAGATAGATGGTAAGGAATGGAGACTAAGTATATAGGTCGGAAGGAAGTAAAATAACGAAAGAGGGTAGGCAGATAGGTAGGAAGGAATGTTGACTGGTAAGAAGGTAAAGGAATGAAGGCAGGAAGAAAGGTAGGAACAAAGAGAGGGAGAAAGAAGGGAAGGAAGAAAGGATGGAAAGTAGGGCTGCATTATTATGACAAAAATCATAATTGTCGATTATTCCCTTGAAATTGTAATTGCAATTATTAATTACGGTGATCACAATTTACATTGAATGATGTTTGAAATAGATGGTTCTAACATTGGCCATGGGACCCACATTTTCCTATGGTCATCAAGCAGCGATCCACTTTTTTAGGAATATATATATATATATATATATATACGAAGCTCCCGTTGCACCACATCCCAAAGATGCTCTTTGGGTTGAGATCTGGTGACTGTGTGGGCCATTTTAGTACAGTAAACTCATTGTCATGTTCAAGAAACCAATTTGAAATGATTTGAGCTTTGTGACATGGTGCATTATCCTGCTGGAAGTAGCCATCAGAGGATGGGTACATGGTGGCCATAAAGGGATGGACATGGTCAGAAACAATGCTCAGGTAGGCCTTGGCATTTAAACGATGCCCAATTGGCACTAAGGGGCCTAAAGTGTGCCAAGAAAGCATCCCCTACACCATTACACTACCACCAACAGCCTGCAGAGTGGTAACAAGGCATGATGGATCCATGTTCTCATTCTGTTTACGCCAAATTCTGACTCTACCATCTGAATGTCTCAACAGAAATCGAGACTCATCAGACCAGGCAACATTTTTCCAGTCTTCAACTGTCCAATATTGGCGAGTTCTTGCAAATTGTAGCCTCTTTTTCCTATTTGTAGTGGAGAGTGGTACCCGGTGGGGTCTTCTGCTGTTGTAGCCCATCCGCCTCAAGGTTGTGCGTGTTGTGGCTTCACAAATGCTTTGCTGCATACCTCGGTTGTAATGAGTGGTTATTTCAGTCAAAGTTGCTCTTCTATCAGCTTGAATCAGTCGGCCCATTCTCCTCTGACCTCTAGCATCAACAAGGCATTTTCGCCCACAGGACTGCAGCATACTGGATGTTTTTCCCTTTTCACACCATTCTTTGTAAACCCTAGAAATCGTTGTGCGTGAAAATCCCAGTAACTGAGCAGATTGTGAAATACTCAGACCGGCCCGTCTGGCACCAACAAACATGCCACGCTCAAAATTGCTTAAATCACCTTTCTTTCCCATTCTGACATTCAGTTTGGAGTTCAGGAGATTGTCTTGACCAGGACCACACCCCTAAATGCATTGAAGCAACTGCCATGTGATTGGTTGATTAGATAATTGCATTAATGAGAAATTGAACAGGTGTTCCTAATAATCCTTTAGGTGAGTGTATATTGTATTATATTTGAATCGTGGCATCTGAAATCATAATCGTGATTAGAAATTTGATTAATTTTGCAGCCCTAATGGAAAGAAAAGGAGATGGTATGCAGGTTGGCAGGTACTTAGGTGGGTAGGAATAAAAGGAACAATTGTAAGGAAGGAAGGAAGGAAGGAAGGAAGGAAGGAAGGAAGGAAGGAAGGAAGGAAGGAAGTGGGTCAGTAAAAGTTACTTAGGAAGGCAAACAGGGAAGGTAAGCAGGCAGACAGGAAGGCAGGCAGGCAGGCAGACAGGAAGGAATGATGGTACGTAGAAAGGCAGATTGAGAAAAAAAGAAAAAGAAAAAGAAAGAAAACAAGGGAAAACAAAGAGAGAGAGAGACTGATGCGGTACTTTAACCCCAGAGTAGGATCAGACAGTGACTAAGCAGCACTCACCACAGAGAGGACAGACGGTCAAGCCAGACACCGAGACAACTAACTACAGGGCAAACTGACCTTTCAGAAACCACATCCTTTCTTCAAACTTAAAAAACAAACCAAAAAGCAAATAAAGATTAAACTAAGAAACGTTATGTGGTCACAATTCTATGTAATTTGGGCCGACAGCTTTATTTGATGTAATGTAACTCTGTGCCAAAATCCACCGACTCGAACAACTCCATTCGTCTGTGCACCTCTGTGCACTCTTCGAACCCCTTCTGCCGGCCTCTCTCATAGGCAGCTGTCAGCAGATCTGCAGATTTACCCACTTTGCACAGCTTAGAGCATGAAACAGACAGAAAAAGAGTGAGAAAAGAGGAAAGACATGAAAGAACAAGGGATAAGATGGAAGGAAAAGAGACAAAAAGGGTCGGACGGTAAGAAGGAAAAGAGAAAGAGTTTGATCAAAAGAATTTTAGGATGGCCGGTGTGTGTTTTTCCTTTCAAAGCCTTGCGTGTGAAAACGAAGGGTACTAGAGATTGCTTGAACTGGACTGACATTAAAGAACATTCAGGCTTTTAACCAGTCCAAACAAAGCACTGAAGGTGTGTGTGTGTGTGCTTATCCGTTTGTTAAAGTTACATGAATCTCAAAGCTCTATTAAAAGAAATTGTGCCCACTTGCAGTCTTTGGGGTTTTGATATATCAAGACTCATTCTGGTCCAAGAACTCTTACATGAGACTGGAGGGATAAACACCAGTCTGTCTCACTGAAGATTTAAAGAACATGATCAGAACTGCAGGATATTATAAAACTAAATGCAAGACAGCTTTCGTAAAATCGTGCAGTGAACTTGACTAAATCATGTCAAAGATTTCCAAGACTAAGCTGTTACCGAAAAATTGAGATGAATCAAGAACTATTTGGACTCTGAATTGAATCTAAAGTGCCATAAGATTTCTTATCATTGTAAAATGTCTAGCTCAAGGGCAAAATGGTAACCATTCTCAGGTCATTTTATGTTGGGTTTGATTTTATAACCTTTGGGTTACTCGCACAGATATTTAACCACTCCCCAATAAAAAAGGTGGATAAAGTAGAACTGGAAAACAAAGCATGTCTACATCACAATGTCAAAATGCATGTGCTAACCACTAGGCCATGACTCCAACTCTTTTTCAGGTAATACTATTGGTAGTGATATATTTAATAAAAAACGGAGCAAAAAAAACTAAATGAACAGGCGATCTGTTCTTTAGATTTCATCACACAATTTGGCTGGTGGCGATGTTTAACGTTACTTAGTGGAGTGTAACCTGCCTATAATTTGTCAATGTGTGACAGATAGATGTGCCTAATAGACCACTAATGAGAAATGTGTAATCCAATACTAATGAGCTCTCCAAGTCAACAAGCCATCAATCACTATTAGGACTCTAATATCCACAAACATCCCGACTGTCTCTAAATCACTGTTAGAGGCAATCTAATGTCATACCATACAGCCATTTAGCTCACTTAGTGAAGACGTTTTCTAGCCACCCCCGTATTCCTCGTTCATTCACTTTCAATTCACATCCATTTCCTCTGTGACCCATCAGTGTCTAGATCATGTTTTGGACAGGTTGGCAAACGCTTGAGCGGTTTAAAACTGAATGGATTCTGATTGGCTGTCAATGTTTTTATCGTTAATCAGCTGGAATAAATCGTTCTGAAAGTGATTCCAAATATATTGTTTCTCTGTGCCATTATTGTTTGAGATATGGTGTGGAATCTGCTATTCTTTTATATTTAGAGTGATTTTTAGAGCAATATCTTTATAGTTATCGTCAGTTAACATATATATATATATATATATATATATATATATATATATATATATATAGTTAACAGGCAAATAATTTATTTTACTTGACTTATTGCCACTTTAATTAACATTTCAGTATATAGATTAGGATGACAATTTAAGTTATATAAACTATTTTAATTTTATTTATTTAGTATAAATTTGCTCAAACACCATTATTAATTAAAACAAAACTCTGTTGTGGAGATAGCAATTACATTATGTGGAGATAATATATTAAATTACAGGTCATATGAACAACAAATCAGTGAACAGATTGAAGTCTCACAATCCTAAAGTATTATCAAAGTAGGGGTACCCAGTTCATCTGAATTAGGCATAACTGAAAAATTACTTTTTACAATCAGTTGTGAACTCATTAAATGCTCTGAACAATTCAAAAATAAACAAGCGAGCTCTCAAATGTTTTATGAATCTTCTTTATGACTGACTCCTTAACAAGAACAGGTTCATAACAATCATTCGTTCATGAATCGGACATTGCAGCTGGTGTTGCATCATTTTATTTTAGTCATAGTTGATGATCTATTAAAGTAGTGCTAAGAGTCAATGTTAAAGGCACAAATTACAATGAGAAAGTAATTAAAATAAAAGCTTACACCATCTGGGGTGCAATTCCAAACAGACACTCCACACATTAAATTAATCCGTGCGTGTTTGGAGTTATAAAGTGTGCATTAAAATGTACTTGTGTGTGGAAGAAGGGCAGTGCAATTTTTTCCTAATAGTTAAAAAAAAAAGCTGTTATAGGAGTATGGGGGAGGGTGGCTAAGGCAGGAGACCATCTGACCCCCCATCTACATGTAGATAATTTAGCTTAAGAAATCCCTCAACACTGACAAAGATGACAGGAAAAAGAGGACAACTCCCAAGGGGCACAAGCAATCAAACCCATCACACAGTAGTACTTCCCTCATAACCCTAGCACAATCAGATTCACCAAATGGAGATGACGCTGTGCTATTGATAGGAGTTTATGCTTGTGGCGTCCATGTTGTTTTCATTACGGCTACATTAGCTGAAATGGGCTGCTAATGGCTCTGTTTATGACCACTGGGAAATGACCTGACCTGTCCCTCATCTGTGTCCTCAGCTAAAAATGGACTCCCACCCACAGCTGCGGCTGAAGCCTCATACTTTTCACCTCAAGACTAACGGGCATCCCTGCTGAAGCTTTAGTGGATAATTACTTTGTAAAGGATGATAGATCAGGTGTGGAGGATGCTGAGTGGGCGCTTACGACTGAGGGAAGGAATGAATTGATTCAGTCAATGCAGGGCTGAGGTCTAAATAGCAAAACATCAGGTTTAGCCTGGCGAAGGAAAGAAATATTCATCTGCAGCAATGATTTTAGTCTGTCATGAACTCAGTAAGGAGCAAAAGTTCAGCAGACTGCAGCAAGAGTTTGACGAGGAACGGAAAGAACAGTGTTCATGTAAGATCAGAGAGAGAGAGAGAAAAAACTGTTAGAGAGCTAATCAGGTTAGACATGTACTTGTTGTCCTGTCCTTCTACATTCAACCCTTGACCTTTATACCCAGTAAATGAGCAATGTTCTCCGATGGTCAAAATTTAAATGGGGTATACGGTTTCCATGGCAACATCTGCAGAAAATCCACAGTTCTTGCTGTCACTTTCGTAGCAAAACACAGAGGTGGGGAGGTGGCGAGATGCAGAAGTTTCATGGCAGAATGTTAGAAAACAACATTTGCTTTCACACACTCTGAGAGGGAAAAATAGCTTATGGAAAACAAATGATATTTAACCCCTTTATGCGCAAACTTAAGATATATCGCATGCAGCCAGCTCCAGATTATTGTTGTTCAACATTCACTTCACTTTAAAACATCACACCCTACTTGCTCGGGACAAACTGAGCATCATTAGAACAATTAAAGACTCCAGCTTCGAAATTTGACCACTGTTTATGATAAAACTCGGTTGCAGTGACATTAATTTCTTAATTTATGTCAGGAGTGCAAAATAATGAATCTGTAATTTGTTATATTTTGAATCATCACGCATATGAATTCTCTCACGTCTGCTTCGGTTTATTTGTGTTCACATAGATGCACTAGACAGCGTCCGTTACGGTTAGGTGCGCATATTTGGAGAAATATTGTTACCATGTTTGCAAAATATTTTGTCATACAGCATACCATTTCTATTCATTTCACACTGAATTATGCGATCTGAAATTATGCCCACTTAAAATTCAGTAGAAAATTCATTGACTGCTCCTGTGGGTGCATTTAGAAATGACATTTATGTATTATTTTATTGTTTGGCTCAACTAATAGTAAAATAAAAATAAACATTTGAAATGTTAGTGATTTACATTTTTATTTTTGAATGAATTAATCATTGATTCCTTTTTATTTTTAAATCCTACTCCACTATAGTTTAACACTGCCTTTTCAACCCTTTAGACAGAAACACAAATCACACAAATGCAATCTTGTCAACAGCCTTGTTATTTTTATTTTATAGGATGCTGGAAAAAGGGCTGATTGTTTAAATTACTTCGTCTTTTTTTATTAGCTTGCAATGTAGCGTATACACAAACACACACAGACATCACACTTTATCGTGACACTGCATGTATGCCTGTGAGATATTATCCCAACACCAATAAACCACAGAACAGAGGAAGAGAGAATCACAAAAACAGGAGGCAAAGTAAAGCTCAGAAAACACATGCGGCTAGCTGTCTGGACCCCAGATGTGCATCTGGACCACGATCACATATGAAACTGAGCAGAATGGCTTTCTCCTGATCCCTCTTTCCCAGCACTCTCGTTTAACGTACACTTTAGTTACGGCCATGGCCATTCAGTCACACACTTGTGTCTATTTAAGCCATGTGACCATCCCACCAGACATCCACCTCATAACAACCCACACCTGTTCCAGTCACTGACCTCCATAAAACTTCTGCATTTCACCTTGCCTGGGGAACTGGACTACACTTTAGGGGCTCATGGGAACCACGGCCATTACAACTCGACTGAGTCAATCTGCCACAAAACGGTGTGCAAAGTCTCATGGGAGTTGAAGTCCTTTCATGAGATCAAAGCTGCCTAAGTGTGGACAAATGAACCATGAAACAGGCATGTGTAAAGCTAAATTTCAAACTAGAAGCAGAGGCCTAGTTAAGAGGAAAAGAAAAGCCTTTTTCATTGAGTAAAACACTAAACATATGGGAGTACAGAGGAGATGTTGCCGAGGCAGAGAATTTTCTGTAGGCTACAGATTACTCATCAAAAAGAAACTGTTTTAACATGGAGGGGGTCTGGGCTTTATAGTGGAATTATGGAAAAGTAGCATGTGGTTTTCATGAAGCTTGTGCGTAATTGTGTGTATTTGTAACTTGCTGGAAAAATAAAGTAAATGTGTGCTGCTATTTTGCACATGGACAATTTTTTTCTCACTGTGGGTGTGTGTGTGTACTTGCCTGACCTCACTTACAGTAAAGACAGGTGGTTTGGAGTGTGCTGAGGATCACAGATTGTATTTCTTAACACTGCATGGGCAGAATAACACAGCACTGGGGCAAACTTCTATTTAGCATTCAGTTTTAACCTCACTGCATCTTCTTCCAATTGTATTTCCAGGCGGGTTCAATGCTTTCAGACCCCAGTGTTCCAAACTGCCATTTTCCACACACAATTACAAATGAACCCAGCTTGATTTACACCCTTAAAATGATCATACACATACCTGTCCGTCAAACGCAACATCAGAGCCTTTTCTATCATCTAAATAGGCATTTCCTTATTTGAGGCAATGTCCGTTTTTTTTTACATTGAAAGTTAATACTTTTATTCAGCAAGGATAAACATTCACAAACATTTATGATGTTACAAAATATTTCGACTTCAAATAATATATTAGAATGATTTCTGAAGGATCATGTGACAGTGAAGACTGGAGCAGTGATGCTGAAAATTCAGCTTTGCCATCACAGGAATATATTACATTTTTAAATACAATAAAACAGAAAACAGTTCTTTTCAATTTGAATACTATTTAACAACATTACTGTTTTTACTGTATATTTAGTCCAATAAATGCAGCCTTTATCTTTCAAAAAATGAATAGATCTTATCAACCTAACGTTAAAAAAACACAAAAATCCTCACAATTATATAAAATGGTAAACTCCTTCAGGAGCAGTGACTTGGGAAATTTAAGGACCATATGGCAGATGTGCGTGAAGAAATTGGTCTAGCATTTTGGTGGGTTGTGGTAAATGTTCACTCAATATAAGATTCTCCACAGATACGTCCACACTCCGGTAAGACTTATCAGGATGAAACTGATGAAAGACAATTTATGTTGGAAATGCCAGCTGGAAACCGGTACCTTTTTACACAGGAATGTAGTCTTGTTAAACCATTCTTGGAAACAAGTTATGGATGTTTTAATTTCAAAATATCTTTAACTCCTAACTGTGTCTATTAGGTGAAAAGTCTCAAATACCTAATGTTTCAAAACGTGTATTTTCTGTTACTATGGTATGTATTACAATGGCTAGTGGGATTATTTTGAGACACTAGAAGACAATGAAAGCCCCAGAATTGAAAGAGTGGGCTAGTGCAATGGTAAAAATAGCATCTTATGAATCTATGCTTAATCTATGAGTAAACTATGTTAGAGAGGAGGGGTTGTCTCCTTGGGAAGAGTTCTGGACACATATTACAGTAAGGTCTCAAAATGAATAGATAACAACTTTGTGTTTTGTCTTGTACCGTTTTTTATTTCATGATCAAAATGTGCATGTAACCCTGTTTTTACTTTTTATCGTAATGTTGTACTCTTTTGAACCGCGTATAACGTATAGACGCATATTACTGGATGTTTGTTACCCGTTTTGAACCTACAACCTTACACTTATGAACCCGAACCATAATATCCAACAACCAACGCGCCACACCGCCACATTGCCTATAAACGCTGTCTTCTGCAGTCTCTGAGTATTCTGTATCTCTCAACCGCTATTTTCTCTTTTTTTTATCCATCTCCTTCACTGTATCTTTCTCTGTCTCTTTACTTAGCTGACAACACTACTGGTCTTTATGCACACTGTCTCTCTCTACCGCAGCATGAAGCCGTTACAAATGCAGAAATAATGATGAAGCAGTGTGCTTGAAAGTCTGTGAAACACAAAATGTGAAGATGCATGCATGTGTGTGTGTGTGTGTACATTAGTGACAAGACAGACTGAGTGAAAAGAGAAGTAATTAGCTCTAGAGAGTGAATTCTTTTCTCTCTTTCCCCTCCCACTAATCTTTCTCAAAACCAATGTTTTTGGTGCAGACCAGAGTCTCTTTGAGTTGGTGTGAAAATTGCCTGAAAAGGTGGTCTGAGGTACAGTTCTCTGGTACGTTTTGCAGTTGGAATGAATGCTATCGTTGGTAAAATGCTATTGATGACGTACAGTATAATTAGCATCTTCCATGCTCCTGATCACACTTATACTATAAGCACATTCCTCACAGCTGTTTATCTCTGAATAAATTGTCTTCAGAGAGCAGCTTGCATATTTTGCATACGCGGCAGACAAATGAAAGTGATGTTATGTGCATGTTAAGTTTTGCCGCTAAATCCAAAGCGACACAAACATGAATAAAACAACTTCTCAGTTCCAAGTCATCAGGACTAAGCAATCAAACTAAATGTGAAAAAACTGATACTTTTCCACCTGTGCACCCTTTTTCCATCTATTCCTGCCAGTTCACCCATTCCATGCAATTCATCTCTCCTTCTTATACAGCTTAACCCTCAGAGACGCAAACCCCCTCTCTATCTCTCACATGTCAAATCTCTCACCTAACTGTCAAGGCTTCATTTCATTGGCTGGTTTATTGGGCCCAGAATGCAATGCTCTGCAAGCTAGGTGACTATACAGATATAGCTTGGAGCAGTGTTAACACGAAAACAATGCAATCACCTGCCTTCATCTCTTCAAACAATCCGGGATAAATCTGGATAACAGGAATCCTGTTAAAGGTGAGCTATAGAGAGCCTAAGTCCCTCCCCTCTGCTTCCGGCTCATGTGACCTTATTTCGTAAAATATATGTATCGTAGTCAATGGCGAGAGATAACTTATCTTTTTATTCCGTCTGAACTGTGCCCTGAATTACACATATGATGTTTGTCAATTTAAAAGATAATTATGAAAGTCAAGAAAGTAACAGTTTGTCATAAAATGGAAGGGTAACATTTAGTTTTATGTGAAAATCGCTCAATGAACTACATCTCTCGTCTCGCACTATGTAGCCTACGTCACCAAGCTCGTATGAGTGCAGTCTGGTACAAGACACACAGGCATGACGGCGTAACGTTACAATTATAACGTTAGACTATAGAAAAAATGACAGACGTTAGCTTCAGTAAAGTTAGCTTCATTCATTGAGAGAAAAGGTATGACGTCACATGCCGCCTTTTGGGTTTGTAGTCTTTGTAATTACGTATTTTCACAGTCTTATACCTCAACAGTTTACATCAAACTGCGACTTTCTTGACATTAAAAATGTATCTTTTAAATTGACAAACATCATATGTGTAATTCAGGGCACAATTCAAACGAGATCCGAATATTTGTTGTCTCTCGCCATTGACTACCATACAATATTCTTCCGAAATAAGATCCCATGGTGGTCCACCGGAAGGGGAGGGACTTAGGCTCTCTATAGAGATCAGTAACCCTGGCCGGCAATATCTTCAAAAAAAATGTCATAACCAGACAGAGCAGAGTTACCTGGTTACAATCACACTTACATATTCACTTTGAACATTCAGAGCTATCATCAGAGGAAGTAAAAAGAAGAAAAACAAAAAGTGAAAACAGTGGGCTGGTTGCAATGGTGACAGGGAAAGGTCTAATGTAATTTGGTGTTATCAGAGGGGGAGCAGCCTGAAAGAATGAGACTAATGAGGTTAGCGTAGCAAACTTTATTAAAGCGCTAAACACACACTTGCACTTCAGTGCCAACAGGCAACGCTGAAACTGTTCCAACCAGAGTTCCCCAGGCCTGATTAGCACAATTTTCAGAGCTGATTCCTGCAGTTTCACGCACACCCACAGAGCTGCCTCTCTTATCCACTTCATAGTGTTACAGTCACACAACCATCAGCACTTAATCACACATCAGCTGAGATAGAGCTAGAGATAGATACAGAACTAGAGAGATAGAGATAGAGCTAGAGAGAGGGACAGGGACGGCATAATAGAGCCAAAGACAAAAAGCAAAAGAATGAGCCAAACAAAACGAAAAAGAAGTGTAAGGATTGCAAAGAAAAAGAGAAAAAGCAAAGAAAAAGCGACAAAAAAAAGAGCCAAAAACAAAGTGAGCAAAAGCAAGAACAAGAGTAAAAGAAAAAAGCAAAAGAGCAAAAATTAAACTGCACAAGAGGAAAATGAGCCAAAAAGAAAAGAAATGGCACAAGAAAGAACAAAAGAAAGAGAAAGAAAAAGCAAAAGAGAGCAAATATGGATATGAATGAAACGACATTGTAAAGAGTGTGCAAAAAGCAAAACTTTTTTTGGTGAAGGTGAAGGATAGGAAAGGTGAAGGCGCAAAACAAAGACACTTAAAGAGAGCAGAAAAAAGAAAAATGAGAACAATATAGGGAACAAGAAAGAAAGAATGAATATATGGAAAATAAGAAAATTGAAAGAAAGAAAATGAGAAAAAAAACATAGGATGATAAAAAGTAGGCTTAATAAAGGAATAAGGAGAAAAAGGAGAAAGAAGGACATGAGTATAGGAAGAAAACTAAACCGAACAAATGAAGCATAAAGGAAGTTAAAGAAACGTCACTCGAGGGACAAATGCAGATGAACTGAGATGTAGAGCCCCCTGAGGACCTCATCTGAACTTTCACAACAGACAGAGCGTGTGACACAAAACAGAGCCACAGGAAAACTCCTCCACACATCACAGTCAACCACAAGACCAGAGAGAGGTGAAGCAACATCAATCTCACACACCAGAAGATCCCATAAGGAGATCTGGGAGTAGTTTTCAACATCAGTATCTATTGTTTAATACTAGAACTCAAAAATATTCGGCATGATTATGGAACAATGCAATTATTAGGCTTATTATTATTATTTATAAAACACAGTGACTTCAGAATTAATATAAATATGGAATATTATTGGAATGCAGTTCATATGGGATTCCAAAACTATTTTTGTTAGACGAACCCCCTTTGACCTAAAATATTTATTTTAAGTAACCCCGAGATTTTAAGTGTTTATAATGTTTTTTTTTTTTTTTTAGATTTATCTAGACGTATTTTGGGGGTGTTTTATGCCTTTATATACACACAGGACAGTATAGAGAACAGAAACAGAAAGCAAAATGGGAGAAAGAGCCAGGATTCAATCTCGGGTCTCTGAAGCTCAAATATGTGTTATATGTCAGAGCACTGTCGTCTCAGACTACATTTTTATGATGTTCCTTCCTTTCTGCAGTTCCTTCACGAACCTACAAGGTTTTGGGAAACCCTGCCCTACAGCAAAGGAACGTCCATCCTGAAAGGATGGAGGAAGGGAATGTTTGGACACACACAACCACTGAATCTTCTCAACTATGTGCAGCTTAATCTTTCGGGTATGGGGTCAAAGGTCAGACCCAAAAAAGCCCATCAATCAACATGAGGCAGAAGACCTGTCAATCAATCACCTTCACCCATCAGCATCAAGACTGAGGGAGAGTCTCCATTTCAATACTAAACAACTCCTCGAATAGAGCTATTTATAGATCATTTAAAATGCTGATCAAGATCAAAACAGACACACAAAATCTGATTAAGCAAATCAGATTTGTCTGATAACAGCCATGAGACCACACACACACACAGACGTGTAGATTTGTGAGTGTGGTTCAGTCCAGGTGGGCCATCACAGGTGTGATAGATTTACTACAAAACAGCACCAAAAGAAAACATTACAAACACAAAAACACAGCTGTCAGGAGAGCTCAGGTGTCTTAAGAATATGCCACACACACACACACGCACGCACGCACGCGCGCACGCGCACACGCACACGCACAACCACGCACACACACACACACAAACACGCACAACCACGCACAACCACACACAACACACACACACACACACACACACACACACACACACACACACACACACACACACACACACACACACACACACACACACACACACACACACACACACACACACACACACACACACACACACACGATGATATATGGATTGGTTAGAGTTTATTGATTGTTGAATAATGACCAGATGTGACTCAGCTGGGAAAGATGCAGATGGCAGCAATGAATGAATGCATGCAAATGTGTGTGTGTGTGAGGAGCAGATGTTAATATTACCAAATGAAATATTTAAGGTTATATCAGTCTAGTCCCACCTACAGATTGAGATAACCATTTACAATCTGATTGGCTGGTTTAGGAGTAAGAGCATGGAAAACAATCTTTATGTGAATGATCCTGATTGTAATGCTAAAAAAAAAAAAATTTTTTTTTTTAAATTCACAAAATCTATCTTTTAAGGGCTGTTCATTCCAAGGACAATACCTATAAAGTTTTAATAGTCTAATCATTGTAACTCTACACTACAGCTATGACGATAAAGACACAATGAAAGATAAAAATCATTAACAACCAATCACAATCCACCTGAGCATTTAATGTGCCAGATGACAAAACTGCAGCACAAGTTTACAATAAATAGAACGTTCTTTTGTTGGTGTGGACACTTATATAGTTTATCGTTCTTATTGTGAACTGGCCTTTACTCTGTGAATGGTGCTGGTTGAATAGTCCAAAAAGACAAGTCATTGATTTGATTCAGCCTAAACTTCTGCCCTGTGAAATATATAGCATTAGCAGAGAGAAATCAAACATTATGTGAAACATACTCATTGGCATAGAATCAAATAAAATCAGAATCAAAACATGAACTTGTGAATCAGAATGAAATATAAACTAGAAATCCGTATTGATACCCAGTCTCCATGTTTAGTTAAAATTCATTTTCATTTATAGTTCGAATTAATTTCTCAAATAACTTTGTCCCAAAACAAGAAAAACAAAAAACGTTTCCTCCAGTCAGTCAGATGTTGTCTTCCTGTCTAAGTGATTCTCAGGCAGAATTAACTGAATGAGGACCAGACCGTGAACAAAAAGTCAGTGCAAAAATAATAACAGTCATTCGCACTTTAATACACC
This sequence comes from Siphateles boraxobius, assembly GCF_051911475.1. NCBI lineage: Eukaryota > Metazoa > Chordata > Actinopteri > Cypriniformes > Leuciscidae > Siphateles > Siphateles boraxobius. The sequence goes on from NW_027509208.1 coordinate 10,893,504, forward strand.
AAAAAATTAAACGCTATTTTCAAGCAAACCATGTCGGAACTGAAACTGCAATTAGTCTAGTTTCAGCTTAAAGACATGAGTAATTCCTGACATCGAAGACACTTAAACACACAGAGAGAGAGAAACTCATACACCCTTCCCCAAGGGCCCACCGGCGTTCTCCACTAAACAGAGTGTCCGTCTCCATGGTTACGCTTTTAACACCTGATTAGGTCTTTTGATCCCTACCCTGAAATTATGTAACCTCAGGGCAGAGAAATGGACAGTCACACCCAGCAGAGCCACAGCAAATACAAACACATCCAAAACACAAACCCCAAACACCTCCCCGCGCTGCAGCATGCTAACACACACACACCTATGAATACACTCAAAGACTCTCAAAAACAACAGGAAAGCACAAGGCTTTTGACAAATAGTGGGCCAAACTCTGAAATACAACTCACATCAGCCTCATTTATTGTTAATACGCACATACACATTCAAACACAAACCATCTGGAGGCCTGTGGGAAACATTACGCTGTAGAGAAGGACTTCCTGCTAACGGCTGCGAGAGAAATGAGGGAGGGAATTAAAAAAGGAGAAACAGATGAAAAGGCAGAGAACAAGAAAATGGAAGCAAGGGAGTAATGGGTAATAAAAGGAGGGGAGAGAGGGGGAAATGAGCTGATACGCTTGCAGAGAGTACAGTGGGAAGGAAAAGAGGAGACAAGACTGAGAAAAAGAGAGAAGGGGGGCTCTGTGTGCACTGAGATCTGTACAGCCTTGCCTACAGGGCCTTAATTAAGGGGTTATTCGAAACAGGCACGGGTCAGCCAGAGGTTGCTGCGGCAACCATGACATCATCAAAAAGGGCCAGTGTGAGTCAACGCTGACCACCCGGCCACAGGGAAGCAAAGGGGCGGGTCAAAGGAATGTCACTTGTATACGTGCCAGGACGCAATAAACAGCATTCCTTGTTCCTTGCGTAAAACACCAAATACCGCCAAAAAAACACAGAGAGGCGAACACAAGCAAACAGACTGCTGAGAGGAGGCAGAGAGAGAGGAAAAGCTTCACACATCAAAAGAGTGCCCGCAGAGTTTACATATTAGGGCTTTTGGGGTTTGAGGAGTTTTTGCCAAGGAGGTTGCTCTCACGAAACTGTCACTAACGGACAAACACTTTGACTTGAACGGTCCCAAGTGGTGCGTGTGGGTGTGTGACCGGGTGAAATGTTAAGGATTTCTCTTGTAATCTGTAGGGTATGTGGGGCAAAGAGAGAGAATATGAACTTTGTTCATAGCGATTGTAGTCCAGCACTCAGACAGACGGTTTGGGCCGTGGTGATAACAGTTGTTTTTTGTTGTTGTTGTTTAGCATCTCACACTTGATCAATATATAAACCAACTAACTCTTTTTTTTGTAATAAAGAACTTTGAAAAGGCTTAATAAACAATTAAAGCACTCTTTCAATGCCATGAAAATCGCAAACTTTGACAAATACTGAGTCTATTATTGTTATTTTTCTGAAGTAGCTATTGTGCTTTCCAAGTCCAAGAAATTGGCGTTAGTCCAGCCAATCAGGGGCCGTATTCACAAAGAATTTTATTTTACCACTAGGAGTACTCCTAAATCACACTAAAATATTTTAGCTAGGAGTTTTCTCTTAAAAGTTATTCACAACGCCTTTCAGACCTACTCTTAGTAAGGAAAAATGACAACTCCTAAACTAAGAGTGAGTCTCCGTTGCTATGGATGACGTCAATTCTCATGCACGAGTTTCCTCGCAATGATCACGGTGATTGGTTGTTAGATGACAGGGCCATCATGCGGAACATAACACAGACGCAACAAATCATGGAATTACGTCATCTAAATATGTCTGTGTCCTACACAAAATAATAATAGTAATGTCATCGAAATGCATACATAATGACATGTTTGTGCAGGCCCCAGTGAAGTGTAATTCTAAAAAGGCAGAGAGAGAGAGAGAAAAGTGGTGAATTAAATTAAATTAAATCAAGGTAGCCTAATACCCTAATGAAACCGCCACTTGCCCAATAATAAAAAACGACACTTGCATTAACACTTGCTTGGTTAATTGACATCCTATTAGTAGGCCTATGGAAGCTTGTTTCCGCCACTGAATAAAAATAAAAATAAATAATTGCAACTTTTATCGAGATATGAAGTCAGAATTGTGAGAAATAAAGTCGCAATTGCGAGATATAGGAAGTCGCAATTGTGAGATAAAAAGTCGCAATTACCTTTTTATTTTTCATTCTGTGGCGGAAACAAGCTGTCATAGCCTAAATAGACTAGGCTACTTAAAGCAAGGAAATGTTGCTCCTATTGAAGTAATGTAATAGTTGAATGACGGTGGATTATGAACTCGCCAAAACGGAAAAGAAAGCCCAACTGGACGCAGGATCAGTTACTGCTGGCCCAGTTGGTGCTAAAAAAAAAAAAAAACATATTAAAAGGGAAATTCGACACTGGGATATCAAGCAAAACTACGCGTGAGACATGGGAGAGGATTTGTTTGCAGATCAATGCAGCATTCCCGCTTGTGTCGCGAACCCCGGACGACTGCGAGATTTTAAGATCCTTTGTGAATAGGTCTTAGTGAGTTAGGAGTCCTCTCGACTTCTTTTAAGCTGTCCCAGACTTAGGTGCTACTTTTAGGGCTAAAATGCTTCGTGAATTACTCTTAGTGAAAAAAATTAGGAGTCCTAAAGTTATGAGTGGCACGCCCATTATTTTTAGGAGTTGCTCCTAAATTCGCCAGTTAGGAGCTACTTTTAGCCTTAAAATTCTTTGTGAATACGGCCCCAGATCTGAGCTTGCTGTTTTGAGAAATTATGTAAATTACAATGTTGTTTATTGTTTCATGTTTAACCTTTAATCAGTGACAAAAATGACTGAAGAAAATCACCAGTGGATTCAATAGACATTGTGCCAATTTGCAGGGCAAATAAGAGTGACAGTATCAATGATTAAAATGGGATGGGATGATCAAAATACATTAAGTATTTAAATGTAAAATCTATTAATTGAAATAATAATCCCGATCACAATGTCGAGGGAAATAACTGATAACTGTGGAGTTCTATATGAGCAAGTCATCTGAAGAAGAGACTAAGCCTCAACCCACAAGGCCATTAAACTAAGCTCTCGTTCATCAATTAAACGTAAGGCCTTCACCATTTTGCCATTCATAACAAGATATTAGATTTAAAATACGCGCTCTGGGCTAACACAGCAGCTGCTAACGCTTTCTCACTGCCAGATATGGAGATTCATTACACCATTCCTTTTTCCAAAGCCGCTTTAGAATCTGATTAAATATTAATACATTTCTGAATGCGTGTATGAAGAAGATCAAAGAGTAGCTTTGAATTGCATTGCTCCTCTCTGCCTCCTGCTCCAATGCTGACCCCAGTCACATGACCTCTCACATCTGACCTACGACCCATGAGATTTTGTTCCTCTTTGTTTCATCTCTGACAACCTAGCTGACCTGCTGGCCACAGAAAGTCGAGTCCAGAACAGGAGGAGAAAGTGATGAGGTTAAACCATCATTATGTTGGCGCACAGTTTCCTGAGTCTCACAGAAGATCAAGACACCAGTGTTTCCTGCTGAGTTTTGTTTTTGCTGAATGTAGACTACCGTTCAAAAGTTTTTTTTAAACTAAATTAATACTTTGATCCGGCAAGAATTTATTAAATTGATCAAAAGTGACAGTAAAGACATTTATAATGTTATAAAAGATTTATATAACAAATAAATACTGCACTTTCTATTTAGCAAAGAATCCTTAAAAAACCCTGTTTCCACAAAAATGTTAAGCAGCCCAACTCTCTTTAACATTGATAATAATAATAAGAAATTATTCTATAATAATATTTCACAATGTATTGTAACGAAAAAACACGTTTGAATGGTCGTTTATAAAATATTTAAACATTTTCAGCAATAAATAAATATTGATTTCTGTTGTTCGTCAAATTAAAAAATAATTGAATATCAAAAGATTATCTTTCAAACCAGACAGTTGTACAAACTTTCTATCCAAAACAGGTCTTGTTCATTTTGATACACATGACATGATCAGTAACAGAATCAGAAATTAAATGATTAACCATTCTGACTGATTAGGTGAGATCATACGGTGAGTGCTTCATCTGACTGATTCAAATGGTAAGTTTATGAGGTTTTTTAGAGCAATTAATTTAAGAATTGGTTCACAAAAAGTCGTGTTTGCATTTGAAGTATTATTTTAAAATTAATAAAGACTATAAAATCAGTTCAGGAAAAACATTGCGAGACAGATCTGCATTCATTCAAACTAATAACCAAGTCAATGAACATTCTGCCTCCTACACAAACTCAAAGACTGTTCATAAAAAGGTGAACCCCAAGTGGCATCCAGGCAAGTCATTCACAAATACACAAATACACAAATAAATATGCATCACACGCACAATAAAACTGCTTGTGATTAGTCAGCAGGAGTCTCTCTGAGTTGTTTCAGCGAAGTGTCTTTTTGAGCTCTGCAGTAGGTAGAGTGAATCACCAAACCAGCTGACATTCAGCCCTAATACCACCGTACGTGTCCATTGGCGTGAGCTGAGGAGCAGGTCTTCTCGATTTATTATCTATGGGAGCTGAGAGACAGACATGCTCAGGGAATTGTGGGATTGACAACAGATTGGTACAAGTGGTGAGAGCGTCAAGAAGATGAGAAATGTGCGACTTAAAGCAAATGTAACTTTTCAAGTAAGAAAAGCAGACCGCTTATCGCCATGAGTTGAAGGTAGACATCTATCATAATCTGCCGATAGTGCTGGAGTTACAATATTTAAATCATATCGTTACATATTCAGATTTCAAATACAGTTTATATACACTAACATTTAAAAGTTTGAGGTTTCGAAGTTTTTTAAAGAAATTATGCATTAAATTGATCAAAAGTGACAGTAAAAAAAAAGTATACTTCAAACCATTTCTATTTCAAATAAATGCTGCTCTTTTTAATCTGTTTGAATCCAAAAAAAAATGTATCATGACTTATACGAAAATACTAAGCAGCACAATTGTTGATTCTTGAAACATTGATATATTAATAATAATAAATATTTCTTGAGCACCAGATCAGCATATTAGAATGATTTCTGAAGGACCATGTTACAGTAGCTACATTTAGATGGACACCTTTTGTTTCAATCAGAATGAATTCATTCTGATTTATAAATCCAAACTTAGTGTTTACATGAAAATTATCCATTTGATGTGTGCGTTTCTTTTTCACAAGCTTAAATTGGAAATGATTTTTCAAGCCCTTCCCGCACCCCGAAACAAGGCTTCTGTTGATGAGAGTACAAAACAAGTACTGATGGGACGATGTCCTGATCCACTTCACATACGGTGAGTGGAAAGGAGAAATTTATTCAAATTTATTATCTAGACACTTTATTCAACATTAATAACAAGTTTCATCCACGCGCCAATATTCCATTTTTATGTAATTGCACACTTTCCGGTTTCGGTTTTCAATCCGATCAATTGTTTACTTGTTCTTTCGATCGGATTAGAAAAGTTTTAAACCACCCCTTACAATCTGAATGAAATTTTAATCTTCATTTGGCCAATTCATTCCGACTAATGTGGTTACATGTGAATTATTTACTCTGACTGTTTGTACTGTATTTTTTATCAAATAAATGCAGCCTTGGTGAGCATAATAGACTTTTCAAAAACATAAATTATCCTTAGTCCTACTCTAGTGTCCTTCATTCTCTTTCCCTATTCTCTTTTTACCTATTCAGCCTCTTATTTAAATCTAAAAGACAGCTGTAGGGGCTCTTACGCCTCACGCAGACACACAGTGTATGGTGTTCACCCCTTCACTGCCCTGAGTCTGTCAGATCAGAGGTGGCCGCTAACAATAAGCTGTTATGCATCTGTCTGCTAGACCGCACCTCCTGCTATTCTTCAGCTCTGATGGAAATCGGACGGAGAAAGACAAAATCAGAAAGAGAGAGGTGAGAGGGGAGCGGCACCCTTTGCCCACTGGGACTCATGGGTATCAGTGTGTTCTTTGATCTTTCAGCTTTCCAGCGGCTCATGGAGTCCACTTGCATGTCTCCGCACCCCACCTCTTTTCCCCTCAGAAACACTTGAACCCACTGGATGAGGTCCAGGGATGGCATGGTACAGCTTCAGACAGCAGGCCCACTGACCATCCAATGCACATCTCAAGCAAAAGCATTTCACTGTTTGGGACACTTTGGGGTATTTGATCACGTCTTGTGGTTTTACTGATCAAATAGGTATCGAATGACTTCCCATTTCAATTCTGATTCACAAGCTCTCATGATTCATTTTCATTCTGATTTGATTTAAATAAATTTGAGTAATTTTCTGTTAGAATGTCCATTATATAAATTATACAGGGAAGTATTTTGTATCAATTCAATCCAGTGTTTTTAAACTATTCATTATAGTCAGCAACTATTCATTTTGAACTATATTGTTTGTGAATCTGAATAAATTGGTCAGGTTGTATATTTCTGATTCATTACAAAGGCATGGCTCTTGGCTCAAAAGAGTCATTTGTTTGTGAATTATAATAAACTGGTCAGGTTATTTGTCTCCGATTTATGCATCTGACCACACTTGTTGCACAGTATGTTTCTGATTCCTAAGAGTAATTTGTTTGTGAACCAGGCTACATTGGTAACTTTTTATTTACTACATTATGTAACTTTTGATTCATTAAAAAGAACAGGAGAAAATCATTTGTTCATGAATCAGACTACACTGGACAATCACGTTCAGTAAACACTGCAAACTCGCATTCACGACTTAAGGTGATGATACACAGGGCAACTTTTTGAGCAATGTTGCTGGGCAATCTTGCCAAGCGATTGTTGCTTGGGCACTTTCCCATTGAAAATGGGCAATACATTTCTATCTGGATAATTTACATTGGTCGTAGGCCCTGTGCCTCATCTGGTTGCACGTTGACGACAACATTGCCCTGCAACATTGCTCAAAAAGTTGCCCTGTGTATCATCACCTTTAGACTCAAAAAAGTAATGGAGGGGTTCCCACATCTTAAATGCATGGATGCAAGTTAAAAATTCGAATTAATTGATTTAATTAAACCTTTTAAGTTATTAAAACATTGTTTTATCATTACATCAACTCTTGTGTATAATTTAAACTCAAATTTCTGCGTTATCTAATTTTTTTTAAATTAAGTTGTAGTAACTTAATGAAATTGTCTTGATAACTTTGGATATTGGGCACTGGATATCTAGTTCCCAGTATGCTTTGCATAGGACTGGATAAGAATAATAAATGTTGAAATAAAGTGTTCTTTTATTTGTTTTTTAGTGAAGGGAAATAACAGTTATTGTTTAATGCTGTTTTATAGTTTTACAGTTGAGTTTCTATTATGTTGAAGTTTTTGAGGTTACTACTGTGGTGAAGAGTAGACTACATGAAGGCCCTACATTGACTCTCTAAACAATAACAGCACTAATGTTAGTGATAATTAATCTCTTACTTGATCATTACATTTAAAGGGGAACTTGGCAACTCTAGCCATTTCTTTGCAGATTTTCACTTTTGTTGTCGCATATTGTCTCAACGAGCTCCCCCTACAGCTGTGGGGCGTATATTTCACAACACTGTCGTAAAAAAAACTCACTTGCGGCACCCTTCTCCCCTCTCTACCGCTGCTCATGTTCATTTGTTATTATCGGAGCCGGCCAACTTTATCATGTGGAGCTATGTCCGCCGAGGTGGGTAATACATCATACACAGTATCATATGGCATTTGTGTTAATGTCGAATTGCCGTAAAGCAGTTTGCGTTTCTCGCTTCTCACGAGACTTCCTATTTCCAACTTACCGGGACGTTAGTCCCCATGTTGCAAGGTTGGTTTTCCGCCTGGGAACGTTGGGGGGAGCGGGGAAAGTCACCATTCTCACCAGAACAGGATATTTAACCACCCAAATGATTTCTAAACGGTTTTATTAAGTTGAAATAGTTGGCAAGTTCCCCTCTAAATGCTTAAGTCACATTAAGCATGTGCAGTGATAGCTGTGGATTTGAACTGAAATCAATACGAGTAATTGGTTCCAGGGCTACAAATAAATAAATAAATGTTTTATATTTTACAAATTATTTAGTTCTCTAACTCAATGTAGTTAGTTGGTTCAAAGTTGGCATAACTCAAAAAGATTGATGCAAACGATTGAGTTCATTTTTGCTATTGTTAAGCCTACACTTCTTTTTTTTTTAGAGTGCAGGTAAAATTTGCCACCTACTTCCTGTACTCACTAGTGCCCAGGTGCTGAAACAGCCACATAATGCAACATCTGACAACTAAGATCTCAGGGGTGTGGATGTCTGCATGTGCGTGCATCCCTGAACCACGGAGGAATTCATCTCCATAAAACTAGTTTGCTTCCATGCATGAGTGCGTGTTTTGTGCATCTCCAAAGCAGAGCATATCATGTGTCAGATTTAACAAAACCACTCTGAAGACCTAAATAACAGACCTGACACTCACACAACGCTCTGTTATCATGTAGTCTCAGATGCATTCCTGGTCCTTACACCCCCTCTGAATCACAGGCTCTGTTTGAAGCTACAACTGCTGCAAAAAGCCCATTCCTCCAGCAGCTAGGCTGTTTACAGCACCTCAGATACACCCTTAAATAGGCTGGCGTGCGAAAGCACAGTAGGCACAAAGAGAGAGAAGATAAGAAACAATCACTGCATAGTTTGCTCATGCAAAAGTTGAGGAAAACCTTTTTTTTTTTTATCAACGAGTTTTAGAGCTCACGGTGCTGATCAAACTTACATTACCTCACTTTGTTGGATTCAGTCGGCTCTGGCAAACAGCCTAATGCTAATGACTGCGTTCTTAAAGCATGATATGTACACTGACAAGCTAATTAGAAAAGCGTGTTTGTGTGGAAAGTCCATCAGATTTGATTATTTTCAGAGATGTGGTCTTGCTCTGAGGGTACTTTAGGATGAGAAGGAGGTGCTATTGTAGTGATGCCAACTAAAAGAAGAATAAGTGTAATCACTTAGAGGGTTTAGTCATTCCAAACAAAGGCACATTTAAAAATAGTGGGTTTTGGATTCAGTTCAAGAGTTTACAGAAATAAAAAACAGACTGAAAATATGAGAAGTGATTTTATCATCCAATAACTGAATCTTCAAAATGTAAAGAAACATGAATGTGAAATGATCCAGATTTAAATGGCTATAATGTAGAAGTAACCAACAATGGATGATATTCACAGAAAAGGGATTCTAAGTATCTGGTGCTCAGCACGGCTGTATATACTCTAATACAGTAAAAACAGTAGTTGTGAAATATATTTAACAATTTGCAATAACTGTTTTCTATTTTAATATACTTCAAAATGTTCATGTGATGGCAAAGCTGAGTGTTCATTAGCCATTAGTCCAGTCTTCAGTGTCACATGATCCTTCAGAAATCATTCTAATTTGTAGGGCTGCCCCTAACTAAAGATGGCAAGATATCAATGCTGAAAACAGTTCTACTACTTGAAAAAGTTAAAAATAATGTATTAGTTTTGAAACATTCTAAATGTCTTTACTGACACTTGATCTATTTTATGGAATATTTAATGATAATACATAATGAAGACAATACATGGCAAAAGGAAAAAAAAACTTTATGAAAAACAGCATTACCGTAGATTGTAGGGGAGACAAAGAGTGTCAAACTTAGTGAGTCATAGAGACAGGACTTTTGAAGACAGGAAAATAAGATTATCTTTTAAACTAAAGTTAGTTGAATATGAAAGGGACGACTACCTTATTAGGCCAATCCAGCTGTCATTTCACAGCACTGATGTTTATGAACAACAAAAGAAGGATATTAAAAGATTACAGACCGGAGATGTCTGACTTAGAACGCCGCCACCCATCATGCTTTGGGTGGAGGCCTCTTTCTGTCCCATAAGTCTGTGTGGGAGAGATGACAGAGGGCTTGATTGTAGGGACACCTGTGTTTTGTTTATGTGCAAAAGCAAAAGGTGAAACACAACAAAACACACAATCACAAAACTGCTGCTATGACAACTATCCTGATCCGCAGGGACACTTTGTTTGAAAGTTATACCGGCAGAAACGTGTGCGATCTCACTCAGACACAAACAGCCACAAACACAATGGTGTTTTCTTGCAAAGTGTTTTCTTTTCTTTATTCTCTCACATAGACACACCCAACAAAAAAAGTGCTGGATAAGATGCAGTTAATGCGACTTTCTCTCAGCAGGGAAGAAGGCTTACCTCAGCTGGTTGAGTTGCTTTAGAAGCACCACAATGCCCCAAGCTAACAAGATTTTCTCTAGTTCTCTCTAGTCTGCACAATTAAACGAAATAAAATCGATCCAATTGCATAGGCTGTGATTCAAATGCATAAATATATGCGCTGCTGTTGCATTTTTCAGAGTGAAGCGCTGGCACTCAGTTGAATTTCACGTGAGTAGCTCATGATCTGTTGAGGTTGGGTCGCATATCGTGCATTTGGGAACAGAACATGCGACAACCTTTTTACCAAACTTGTAATGAGAAGCGCTTATTAACTGGCTATTGTCAAAAAAAGGAAAGTTTTAAAGGGATAGTTCACCCAAAAATGAAAATTCTGTCATTTTCTGACCATCAAGTTGTTCTAAGCCTGTATGAATTTCTTTCTTGTTGAACACAAAAGAAGATATTTTAAAGAATGTTGATAATCAAACAGTTGAAGTATGGAAGTCAATGGGGCCCATCAACTGTTTGGTGGCCAACATTCTTTAAAATATCTTCTTTTGTGTTCAGCAGAAGAAAGAAACTCATACAGGTTTGGAACAAAATGATGGTGAGTAGCCTAAATGATGACAGAATTTTCATTTTTGGGTAAAGTATCCCTTTAAGGGCTCTCTGCTGTTATAAAAGAATAAAAGCTTGATGGTTTTAGTTTTGAAAATAAAGAAATTAAGATTCTGAGTCTGTAAGTCCAAATTCACAAAAAACAAAATGGTGCGATTTCCTTGTGTGAAAAATGTGTGAAAGGCATTCACATGACAATGACTGCTTAGGGCGACTGAAATCGAACTTAAGTGCACGTAAACGAAGCAGAGAAAGTGGTTTCTTCTAAACTCCTAAAAACAGTCCACTCTGTATTCATTTTCCTGAATGTAAATTAGACTCATCCTAAATAAACTCTTTATTTAGAGTTCATTAACCAAAATAATGATATAGATGACAGAGTGAACAAGAGAGAAACATTTCAAATTCCCTAAACACCTAATTATTTCAGAGATTGTTCTTCCTTTCATATCAAGCTTAGGCTTTGCAGGAAGTCTCCATGGTCTGATTTACACAAATAGTGTGGTACCACTCATGACCAGACGAGATGGGGCAAGACAAACAGTTCTCCACCGATATAATCATTGAGCTAACAGAGATTCATTCATTTAGGTTTTTATGGATGTAAAAACAAGTTAACCGTATCTGATCAGATCTGTCTGGTATATGGGACTGTGTGAGTCCAACAAAACCATCTAAACTCACCCTAACTGGAGTGCTCTTGGCCTGGACCCTCTGAGACTGTGCCCCCGTGGGACCTGGATCCCTCTGGCCAACTCCGGCCCCCTGTGCTCTGACCCCCGCCGCTGCCGATCCATTAGTACACGTGCCATGCATGCTTCCCGTCCTCCTCGGCCTCTGCTTGATGCCGTCCAGTAGCCGTACCAGGAGGATGTTGCTAGGCAACTCATCCACGCCACTCTCAACTAGCGTGCGGCACTCCGGACAACGCAGTTCTCCACGTGACCCCACAATTCCAAGCAGGCAGCGCCGACAAAACGTGTGCTGGCACGGCAAAACCTTTGCCGTGGCGTCCAGTCGCTCCAAGCAGACCGGACACTCTAATAGGTCCAGGAGCGCAGACTCATCCATTTTCACACTCGCACAATCTTTCTCAGTGTAGTCGTTCATTCAGTCAGTTTTGTCTCTCCAAAGAGAGAAGCGCATGGTGTGGGAGTGTGGATATAAGGTTGTTTGGAGGGAAAGTCCAATCCTGTTGTCACGTCACCCCCATGCCGCAGTCATGATCATATCTCTAGCATTCACTGCAGAGAATTAAAGAAAAAGATATCATGTAACACTTATAGAGCATTAGTGGTTTCAAGTGGTTTCAATAGCAGGCGCATGGGAAAGCAATGTAATGAAGATGTTTAAGAGGAGTGTCATAAGACACTTAATTTCTAAAATCCAGGATGTTCAAAAACATCTTTGATTTTTAAATGCACAACAAAATTGACACAAACAGCAGTAGAACAGTATGAACACGAGCAGAAAATAAGCTTGAAAAGATGTCATCACCAGGGATGGGAATCATAAGGAATTTAATGATTTTGTTTCAGATTCTGGTTCCTCTTAATGATTTTGTTCCCTGATGGTTCTTTTTATACTTCTGATGAAGAAATATTTGGGAAAACTGCATTTAATGCCAAATGATGAGATCATTTCAGATTTTAAGAGAACAGAAATAAATCATTACAAAGTAATACACCTAAAACAACTTTTGCAAAGGAGAGACTTTTTACAAGTGGCATAAGTGCAATACAATAACTGTCAATAATTAATATATATATATATATATATATATATATGTGTGTGTGTGTGTGTGTGTGTGTAATTAAAAATAGAAACAAAAAAAAACAGGTTAGGCTACATATTTAATTAATGATTTTATCTATTTTTATAAAATACCACTAGTACAAAACTCAAATTGTGTATCTTTAACTATAAACGTTGTCATATAAACAACCAGTCGGTAACTACATTGATTAATGTCACACTAATCACAACATAACAACGAAAGTTCTGACCGAATCGTACACTTAAATGAATCAATTCATAAGAGTCACTCAATCGGGAATCGGACCACACTTGCAGCGGTGTGTTTTTTGATTCACTAAAATGAACCGGTTCATAAGAGTCATTCGTTCGGGTAATGGACTACACTGGTCACGCTGTAAGCTTCGCCCTGCAGATAACAAAACAAGTGAACACTGAAGGTGCGTCCCACTTCGCGTACTTTTGCACTATTCTGTTCTATGCTGCTCTTAATTAAGATGATAAACAAGATGTGGAATGTTGGACACTTCATTTTGACTGTCACAGCTTTCCTGTTTTTAAAACCTTATAAATATAAAATATATAAAAATCCATACTCAAATTACCCAATGTAGCTACACTATGCACACATACTAGCCTACTATTCCATCTAGCGTATGCATTTTATGAGTCAAAAACATGAAGAAAGCTCTGTGCATTAAGTGTAGGCTACATAGATTGAAGAGCACATAGTGCATAGGCTATAATATAGGGTCATTTGGAACTCAGCTTGAATATTTTAGTACCGTATTAGAATTTTTAAATACTATCACAGAGAAATGCACGTTCGACAGCCGTAAATAGAACGGAACGGCGTGAAAGTCATTCGGTTCAGCTTTTTTTTTTTTAATGGAACAGGTCCTGGTTCTCGAGTCTCAGTCCTACACACAGTACCCAAATGAACTTGGCAACGTTCGGGAATTACCCTTAAACAACTAAATAAGAGTTACCATCACGTTTATTCAGTTCGCGAAATGCGCCTTCGTGTCTAAACTGCAAATATGCTCGCCCCGTCCCGTCTCTCCAGCTATCCTACCGGTTATCCCGATCCATTATATCTACTACCACGATTACAATTAAAAGGCAAGCAGAACACTGAATAGAGACTAAATAAAAAACGATCTGCCAAATCAAACATCTTTACTCTACTTGCTCATAAACAAAACCGGAACCAAAAATCAAAGTAAATCGAACCAAATCAAATGGTTTGAATAAACGGAACAAACAATTTTACTACATAGCGAGGCAATGTAGTTCAAATACAACTAAAGAGAAAGTTCCCCCCAGAACACAAAATGATGTTAGGTAAATTGACAGCCCCAGTCACTATTCGCTTGAAAAGATGGAAAAGTGAATGGTGACTGAGGGCGTCAGTCACATCATCTTCAGTGAAAGCCATACAGGTTGCATAGCATATATAGTGAGTAAATGAATAATTTTCTAATTAACTATCCCTTTAAATATTTACTGCAAACACTCAACCAACGTCTTGAATGAAACCAAAAACCCAATTTAATTACTAAAAAGCATTAGCTACATTGTAACCGAGTAGCGGTACAAATATATCGGCCCCACAACTGCTGTCTGAGTCTGTTTAAATAACTCCTGAAACTAACTAACCCATCACCAATAGTGATTTGAAAACTAACCACGGCAGAATGAGAACAAAAAACGAACAATAAAGTAGGTAGGCTATAGTGTTGTTGTGCGTGATGTGTCACAATAAACAGGGCACGACACAGACGCTTTTCATCGAACGTTTGTCTGTAACTCGTGTTCATGTTGATTGTAGGCTAGTAACCATGTAGCCTACGTTAGATTAACAAACTTTGATCGGATGTTCAGATTTAATTTAGTGTCTTATTACGGAGAGATCTGTGAGAGCACGAAAACGCTAACGTTACCTTAAATAAGGGCCCCTTCTCACTCCTCCTCTTCTTCCAGAACAGTTTCTTTCCCGAGTTCCTCAAAGTAGGGAATTCGCTCTGGAAAAGGGATCCTGAAATCTTGATCGCCCAGTTGGACACAAGTTTACATATTCAGGTCCGTAAATCACAGCAAAGGACAGGTCATCGCTCTTGAGCCGTTTGGTCGAAACAGCAATAGATTAAAGTCCGAGAGATTCAGGTAGATTAAACTGAGAAGAAAGCAAAGAAAACAGGAGAAGCGAGTTCCTGCGTCCGAGCGCCATGACGAGCTCTGTTGATACTGTGGAACACTGCAGCGGACGCGTAGTCGGGAGGGAGGATTTTCAAAACGCACAGCTGAGAGAATGCAGTAACCGTTTTATGTTTAGGCTTTGTCCTAGATAAACAACCCACATTCTGCACTTTTGATCGTCAAAATCTATTTCTAAACCTGGCTATTTTAGTCTATCCGTAGTAGATACTTTGTTTAGAATCCCCGCCTGCGTCATTGTCACAAATCACGAGAGTCATTGCAGGGGTATTTTTGTTTTAAATCCTCTAGTTGCAATCTCTCGGACACGACAAGACAAAAGAGATAAAAATTTCACTAGCTAAACCTAAGCAATGTTCTGAATAGTATACTTATTTAGCCCTACTACACTACTATTTCTACAGTAAGCCAGTATGGTAACTTTCTGCATTCATAGACGACTTGTTCGCAAAAATGTGCAGTGACAGAGAACAACGCAAAGAATGGCCTACTATATTCAAAAATTCAACCATGCTCAACTTCACATTCTATTTCATGAACTGCAAGAAATATTAAATTAAATATCTTATTGAACTAATTATTCGACTAAATTACTAGCTTATAGGCTACAAACAAAACTGTATATAAAAATGGCAAATACATTGCAGAAAAAATTATAACCTGCTTAATTAAATATGCACATAATTACATCATGTGACAATTGCATTCTACTTTTTAAAAACATTTAGACTTGTATAATCCATATCAGTTAAGCCTACTACTTTTTGTAAAAGGGCAATTTTCATAATTATATTTTAGTACCATGAGGTACATATTAATTCTCTCAAACATACTGTATATGTTCTCTCATTTCCCGCTGAAACTTTTAGGTTTAGCAGTATTATTCACCAAAGCTATGCATCTCTCCTCCAGCTTGTGGCTCAAAGGTCAATTTTCCGCTACCTTCCACATGCACATTGGCACACACAAAGGTTAACACGGAGGTGAGGCTGTCAGAAGATTGACCCAGTGTGTAAACCATACAAGAGACCTTTTAACATGATTGTGGTTCATATACGATCAAATTCTTCCCTGTTACATGATGCTGGCCAAATACCTTATAGTTTATAAAGCAAGAAGTGTTTTCCATTTTAAACATAAAAGGCAGGTTTCATCCTACAAACAAAAGCTTCAGGCATTCCTTTCAGGAATGAAGGAATATTTTTCACAGGCAAAATCCAGTCAAATAAATATGAATTGGAACACTATTGACACTTTTTTTTTTGCCTGCAAAATTTCTCTGACATTTCCACCAATGTGACTGCACATTAATAATGCTTCAGAAAAATCATGTCTCTTCTGTGTTAAAGGGATAATGCACACACAAAAGAAAACTATGTCATTACTTACTCTCATGTTGTTCCAAACCGGTATGAGTTTTTTCCCCCTCTCTGGAACACAGGAAATGTTTTAAATGTTTCTGAACATGCTTCAAAACCATATTGGACCCCTTTGACTTTCATCAATGAACAGTTGAACATTCTTTGAAATATATTTTGTTTCAAGAAATGTTTGGAACAAAATGATAGTGGAATTTTCATTCTTGTCTTAACCATTGTTATTTTAGAATCATTGAGACTATATTATTTTAATTTTATATTTTCTGTTTTAGTACAAGTTTCATACATTTGTTGTGTTTTTGTAAATTTAGTAGGTTTTGTTTTAAAGTCTAAATAGTTTTTGTTTTAAACTAAACAATGATAGATTTTGCCAAAATAAAACAAGTTTTAAAAAGATTTTCATATTTTATTTTATTTCAGTAAATGTTTAGTTCATTTCAAGAAATGAAAATGTTTTTTATGGTTCATAACACTGGTGTGAACTATCCCTTTAAGATGGCAATATATTGTGATCCTATAGTCACTAAAGGCAAAGTTCTCAAGCCCTAAAGTCAACAGGAATTACATCATCAGGTTTCTACCTCTCTAGCTTTTATCTTGTAAGAATTTATTGCATTAAGCATAAACAGAGTATAAGTCAAAGGCAAAAAGTGTAGCCTAGTTCAAAAGCATGAGAGTCCGTGTTTATTAACAGTAGCATATACTTTTAGACGCTAACAACTTATTTACTGACTCATCAGTTTTACAGAGCCTGCAGAGAATGTTACCGCCAACAGAGAACATGAACGTGATGAATGTGCTTCACAATGTTAGACTTGATGTTGAAATGGCCCTTTATTAGTGTTTTGCTTGTCCTTTGTCTGCTCGAGGAAAAATTACAGCACATCGTCGTGAGCAATTTGCACTCTTACTAAATTGGGCCACTATAATGGCAACATTTGGTAAGCAAGTGTGTGTAATTGAGCTGAAACAGTTCATGAAGGCCTCATTTGAGCACATATGCATGTGAGTGCATTGTGTTTTGTCATGCCTTGGCTAATGAGAACAATAAATCAGAAAGAGAAAATAAATATGGTAAATATGTATGGAACACAGAAAAAAAGAGGTGAGAGGAATAGTATTGCGAGAGAGAATAATAAAGAAGTTAGATTTATGGTGGCACGGCTCTTGGATGTCAGAAGTGATCCCGGCGGAGCAGGCAGCAGCCCTCTGGTCATATTTCACTGTTGCCGGGGGTCATTTAGCCCACCCCTGCGGGAGGGGCAGAGGCTGTAAAGCCTGGTGCAAATTTCTTGGATAACCCCGGAGGGAAGGCCTGCTTTAATTTATCACTGACCCAGTCACGGCCCAGTCTGAGGATGGTTTTGAGTGCAGGTGATTCACAATTGCAAGCATATACATGTTTTTATAGCCTTATGCATCTAAATTCTTTATGCAAAAGGAGAAAATAATGCCATTACACTCAAAATGCCAGAGCTAGAAAGTTATGTCGGCTTTTATTTTTTTCCCTCGAGTGAGTTTGCGATCAGCAATTTGCAGCCGCACACACGCACGCGAATCTGCCACGTTTGAGGCGACAGCTGTGTCACGGCAATAAAAAAGCATGGAGAGGTTGAGCGAGAGAAACAGATAGGAGAAAGGAAAGAGAGAGAGAGAGATATGACAAATGCCTTTTCCTCAAAACATGAGAGCCTGCTCTGACAGACAGAGTAATGGATTCAGGGATCCTTTTGCAGCTTGAACGCATCTGTTTTCCAAGGCCGTGACAATCTACAACCATCTAAATCTTAAAAACTCTGAATTCATAACCTAATGTCAGACACAGAATAAGTGTGAATCTGCTGCATATTCTCTGGTTTTATTTTAAGAAACACCAACATGATAATCATTGAATCATTAAAGTCCAATCATTGATTCTTGGCTGTTTAGTTGTATAGTCGTAGCTCTCAATTAATAAGTAACAAAGCTTTTATAACCTACCATAAGTACTTGGTCAACCATCTTCAACTGGACATAATATTATTGCCACGGTCACTGGATGATGTCCTTTGGTCAGTCCAGAATTTATCCGTACATTTGACATTAGGGATAATTCTAACACCCCACACTTTTAGTGTTTATGAGGGGCGTTCGTATCCGAGATGGAGACTGCACCTTTCATTCCCTTCAACATTCCTAAGATCAATGTCAAATACAAAATAGTCAGGATATAGTTTTATAAGATAATTAGAAAGACAATAATTAATAGGATTATTAAATTAATATTATAAATATGAAAACTTTGATACTTTTCTTTTCCAGGATTCTTAAAAAGTTCTGAATAAAGTTAAAAAGAACAGCATGTGTCAAATAATTGTCTTTACTTACTTTTGACAATTTTCATGCATATGCTGAATAAAAGTATTATTTTTTGAAAATAAAAAAATAAAAAAATATCTTATGACCCCCCCCCCCCCCAAACTTTTTAACAGTGTTTATTGATTTATAGTTTTAAATTTAGATTAGCTTGTCATTGTCTAACTCAACCCAAACTAAAAACAACTATGTTCTATTTTTTATATTTAGACAAAAAAATTACTAAATCAAATTATGGGAATTATATTATAATGTAACATTCTAAATTGTCCATGTTTTCTATCAGTGTTACAACTTATTCTAGTGGTGTTGTAGGCTTTAAAACACTGCAAAAAGTTTCTGCTTTAAAATTGTTAGTGCTATCAACTTACTTGTTTAAGTCATAACAACTTAAATTACATTAAACTGAGTCAAAAATGAGTTAAATCCTGTATAATTTGTAAAAAAAAGTTTGAAATTGCTTAAAGTCCCCGTCAATAATTGTATCCCTTAAAATCTTTGATCACCAAAATGACAAAGGTTTTCCTTTAATTTTTTTGTCATGCCTTAAAATAGCTTGAATGTAACTAATTTTCTTCATTTTTCTCAAAACCATGAATATGCAAATTAGCCCCGTCTCCACTCACTCGCACCAGCTCAGAGATCCACTCATTGATGATCACACGTTGACCTCCCCACATATACACATTTCTTTGCAGTTCATCATCTAACACATCCTGATGTCTTTCCCTGTCTAACCTACTCCTAACCTAAATACATCGATCTATCAATATGATTTCCAGCCTGTGCTATTGATAATCTCAGCGTTCCTGTCTCAGCAGAACATCAGCAGGATATTGAATGTCTGTTTCCACACCAGAGACTGTTAATAGTGCAGAGGTTAATGAAAGAGCAGTATTAATCTGTTCAAGTGTGGGAGGTTTTTCACTTAACCTAACCTACTTTAAGAAGCCCACTGAGAGACTGTACAAATAAACTAGATCTGCGTTTCAACTATCAGAGAGAGAAAGACTGCAAAATTATACCTCCAGGCAAAACCCTTGTCAGATTAGGCACAAAGCCATCGGTGAAATTAGTCAGGTCAAATACGAGGCATAAACAATTCATTCATGTGCGCAAATGGCAAACGGAGCGTGAATATGTATTGCATACATAGGAGACTCGCATACCGCCTTTTGGGGCCTGAAACCAGGAAGTCAATTAACTCAACCCCTGGGATTTGATAAATGGGTAAAAGATTTTATAGGAAGGGTGAGGGCGAGACAAGGATAACAGCTTTTTCTTGCACAATCCATTCTGCTGTCTTATTGCCTTAGTCCACTGACCTCATCAGTCATGAACATATTAAACATTCCCAGTGTCCACAGGCCTTGATTAAAAATCCCCACGAACTCCATGACTCCTGACCAGGAATATTGAACATTATGTCAATGCAAAGATTCATTGAAATGTTTGTATCATGAGCCCAAGGTTTTCTTGCAATGTTAAATCATCATATCAGTAAGCAGTCGTTCAGATGATAAATAGTTAAATAGTTACATTGTCGTTTTTAATTGAATGGAGGAGCATTAACCGTAAACAGTGTGATTGATGACACCCAGCCATTTTTTTAATTGCAGTACAACATATACTTCTTCCTAAAAAATTAAAAGGCACTCAAATGAGAGAAACTCTTGCCATGCTGAAGAAAATAAAAATCCACTCTTCCATCCATCAGTGCTTCTTTGTACACCCTAATTTATTCTCCCACAGGATGAAGTAGCTGTATTTGCATAGCGCAGAGCCATCAAAGAGGCATAATTAACTGTGACAATGGATATTAAAAAAACATACAAAGCACAAAACAGAGTGAGGCTAATTGATATCAGAAAGTGTTTGCTGGTAGCTCAGGGCAAAAAGCTTATTATATTTATATTTTAGTCATCATCTGATATTTTACTACTATACTTTTTTCCTCAAAGATAAAGTCAGAATATGTTCTAATATCGTTCTAATATGAGTTCTAATGTTCTAATATCGTTCTAATATGAGAAACTCAAGAAACATTTTTTGTTATTATCAATTTTGAAAACCGTTGTGTTGCCTAATATCTTTGTGGAACGCGTAGTGAGGGCCGGCGAAAGGTGGTGACGATTGCAGGGGCCCAAAGCAACAACCTACACCGGGGCCCTGAATACTACAGCTACGGCCCTGACCGCAATACTTTGTTTTGTTCTGGATTCTTTGATTAATAGAAAGTTCAAAAGAAAAGTATTTACTTGAAACAGAATTCATATGTAACATAACAAATGTCTTTAGTGTCACTTTTGGTCAGTAGTATACATCCACAAAAGAATTTGATAATACAATTATCTTGGTCAGAATACACATGAATGAATTCAGAAAGGATTGATTTAATGAAAGCGACTCAAGGTATCTGCCAAAGACACAACTTCTACACACACCCACAACAGTTTGTGGTTGTCTGAGAATGTACGGGTGTTCTGTGATAAGGGGAAACCCCTACGTGCTTCCAGACAATTCTGGTGACAGCTGCACGGTTGCTGCTGACTGACATCTCAACAGACTTATCAGGCTGAGGATAGGTGAAGAAAAGACCCCTATCTAGATAACTGAAAACAGATATTGGCAACTGATTTTAGCTCAGCTGTTTCACATCCAAAGCGAAGTGTTTTATTGCCAGATACCTACACACAGGCACATTCTTTGAAAAAACAAACAAAATTTATTTCAATACAAAGATATATATATATATCCTGACATGCAATCAAACAGTAATGCTTGCAAATTATTTAAGTTTTCTGTACACTTTCAATTACCACATTCTGCCAGCAACTAAAACAGAGGCCATTTCAACACATCCTGCTGGAGGTGCATCTGCGTACAACATGCAAAGCATCAGCACAGCTCTTAAACAAAAGCTCTTAAAGGGATAGTTCACCCAAAATTAAAATGCATTCTATTCAACATTCATTCTATGGAGAAAAACAGTTTAAACATTCTTCTTTTAAGAAAGAAATTCATACAGGTATGAAATGACCATGAGGGTAAGTAAATTATGATAGATTTTAAGATTAATTTTGGGGTGAACTATCTCGTTAATAAACAAGTGTGCAAGTGCAATTTATATGCATAGTAACTCTCCCTAAAATAACAGTTTTGTCAAGTCCTGAAATAATGCTTTAAGATTCACCAGTAAGAAATCGTAATAATTTCTTACTGGTTTAATAATATTTGAGCATGTTATGAAAACATGTAAAAAGTATAAAAAAAAGGTTCAGAAAATTTGAGAAGACTGGTATTTTTAGACTATAAATTTTGTTGTCTGAGGTAGACAGCTGGTTAAAATCCACTGCCTGTTGTGTGCAAGCACCTGATATTGGGCAGATAATTGACCTCTGACCCCTGAACTAGACCTCCCTGGCCAGTCTAGAGCCTTAAAAAGCAGTTTCCACGGATTCAGCTGTTGTGAATACAGCAGGAGCAGCATTTTCACATGCAGTCTGTCATCAGCTAGGAGGACACACATGTACATCTGTCTGAGACTTATTACTTCTCGCCTGCTAACACTCGGCTACGCTTTGGTTAAATATAATTATCCACAGCACATTTATATGCACAAAATTTACACAGAAGTACTTCAGTTACTTGGGATATGGAAGTAGAACTACAGGCAACCGTGGACTCTAAACTGCCCATGCTTGAGTGGCCCATTTCCCCTTTTCCCCCTCTCTCTCTCTCTCTCTCTCTCTCTCACTCCCCCATTCCCCCGTTGCACCTCCTCGGCCTGTCAGAGTGCATCATGGGAACACTTCAGCCTGCCAGCAGATTTTCCAAGGCTGCCAACGGGACGGATGAATAACTTCTATTCATCATTATCTGAGAGAGCGAAAGAGAGGGGCAGAAGAGAAAGAAACAGAGGAACTGTTATAGGATAGTCAACTCACTTACGAGAAGAAAACTTCCAGGCTATATTCCTGATGTCAAAGGTTACATTAAAGTCTATAATCTGGAGTTAGCCCTGAACGCATAGTGTAAATGCCAGGAATACCCTCACATCAATCAGAGGCTGCTACATACACTGCTACATACACAAGCAGACACATGTATGCGCCTTAACCCAAATGATGTGACCTGACCCAAACGCCCTGGAACTGCTCAGAGACTTATTCAGCGCATCTTGTGCCGCAAACATCTGCTGCACGGGCAGGCACTGCTTATATGAACAGTTCATCTATTTCTCTCCAACTCATTCTGTTTGGAGTAGTGAAAGAACCACATGTATTAAGATCTGAAATGAGCAAATCATTCTGCTTTCTCACTTTTTTTTTTTACATTTTGTTTACATATGTGTATTGTGTTTTTACTATTACTACTACTACTATTATTATTGTTATCAATTTATATACTCTTTTTGATATTATTGTCTTGCATCGGTAAGTCTAGGGAATAAAAACAGTGAAAAATATTAACTGGGTGAGGTAGACGCTCACATACCTGTACACATGTATATTGTGTTAGTATTGTTAAAAAATATTTTGTTAGTGATAACAATAATGTAATAAACATATTAAAGCTCAAACCCTAAAATATTTCATTATTATTCATAATAATAACAAATTATATTTATAATTTATATGCATTTCACTTGTAGCTGTAAGTCTAGGGATTACAACCAGTGAAAAAAAACTGGGGAAGGTATACATAAAATGTGTACACATTCAGACAGACTGTTTGAAAAAGAAAAAGAAAAATCAATGTGTCTCTTTATGAATGTGTTTATGCGTTACTGATTGACATAATTGCCCTCTTCTACACCCATCCATGTAATATTGCTCTATTTCTGCAAACATCCGACTGAATTAACTAATGCCTGTAAGAACATCAGATCATGAAACGGTATACACGAATGGATCAAAGAGTGAGAATGTCTATAAACACTACCTTCCTGGTAAGCTCCATCTGCCATCACCAAATGGAGGATTTTAGGATACAAGTGCTGGTGCTCAGTTCCCAGAATGCTTTGCACCATGGTGGAGCCCATTGCAATGTTCTCATCTTCATCCTCATGAATTGCCTAAATAAACAAAGAAAATTCATACAAATAACAATCTAATACTGGATAAAGTCATGCAAACGGATTAAAGTCCATTTAAGTCCGATAATCCACCCAAAGATTACGTTCTTTCATCATTTACTCGCTTTCATGTTGCTACAAACTTGTAAGACTTCATTTCTTCTGAGGCAAAAAAAAAAAATGGTATTTTGAAGAACAGTTGGGTCCAAACAATATCTGATCCACAGAAAATCGTAGCAATATGAGGGTGAGTAAATGATGACAGAATTTTCATTTTTAGGTGAACCAACCATTTCAGTAAAGAATTCTAAGGTCATTTTGACCACAACTTCTTCATTTTAGAATTTTTGTTTTTGCAACTGGCAAATTACAGCAGTTTATTGCACTTCCAGTGTGACAACCCATATATAAAAAGCACCATAAGGCAGCACATTTAACATTCTTAAAGGTTAAGGACAACATCTGTATCTAATTCCCAGAATGAACCCCAAGGCTAAAAACAAAACTTAGATGAGTGTCCTCATCTCAGAAGTACATGGCTGCATTGTTATTTGTGGCGTTTTACCACTAAAGACCTCTTAGATATGCAGAATTTCCGCAATGCATTCAACCGGGCACAAAACCACGGAATCTCACTGGAGACATCGTGAGAGTTGACATTTAATCCAAGAGGAGGAACTCAGACCTTGATCTTGTTGTAGGCTTGGATGAAGTTCTCAAAGCCCATGGCCTGCTCTAGATGGAACCGCAGCTCCTCCAGACGACTGAAGATACTGTCCTGTTGCTCTAGGTCTTCATCGTCTTCTTCCTCACTGCCATCTGCACTCATACCCATGCACAGATATAAAGACATGCTATAATCTATCACTAAGTTCACACAGTAAGAGTACTGTTGTGGAACATTGGCTGATACTATGCTGACCTATGTCAGTATTGAAAGTGTTATTTGCCAGTGCCACTCCACACACTGTAGTCATACAAAGTCAATCAATCACCAGATTTAATTGGAAAGAACAATATCTTTAGCTCAATAAATATTTGTTTTCATTTCTAGGTTGCTTAGCAACAAAGTTTTGAACGTGATATTTGATTGTGGTGTATTTAGGGTGCAGTCCTATGGTGTTTGTGAATGCAGTCAGCAATTGTTCTGAGTTTTTATGCCTTGTTTTGAGCATTTATGGACATAGTTTTGTTTGTGGATGGTGTCAACATCTGTAATGTGTTCATAGATGTGGTTAGCTGTTGTGTTGTGTTTGTGAACATGACAGGCCTTTGAGTTGCATTTGAAGATGTTGTCCTACTTTTGCGGATACATTTGGCTGGTATGTTCACTGCTGTGCCGTGTTAGTTACGTCTAGCTATTGTACTGTTTTAGTGGATATGGTTAGATGTTGTTATGTGTTAGTGTTTGTATCTAGCAGTTGTGTGGTTTTAGAGGATATGGTTAGCTGTTGTGTCTAGTCGTTGAGCTGTGTTAGCAGTTGTGATGTTTTAACAGATATAGTTAGCTGCTGTGCTCCTTTAGAGGATAAGTTTAGCTATTGAGTTGTTTTAGCAGATACTGTTAGCTAGCATGTTGATTTAGTGGATGTTGTTGGCTGTTGTACTGTTTTAGCAGATATGGTTAGTTAGTTGTATTGCTCTATTAGCGGTTATATCTAGCTGTTGTGCTGTTTGAACGGATATAGTTAGCCGTTGTATTATATCAATAGTTGTGTCAATCTGTTACTCTGTGTTTCCGGATAAAGTTAGTTTTTGTCCTGTTTTGGAGGATGTGTTCAGCCTTTGTGCTCTATTCGTGGATACACAGCTGTAGTTGTTTATGGATGCAGTCGTGATTGCATTACCCGACTGCCACTCCTCATTGAGCTGGCCTTCACTGCTGTTCTGCTCTTCATCTTCCTCAACCTCCATTCCATTAGTAACTGGCCCTCCTGGCTCTTCCTCACCATGGCTAACATCCTCCTCTTCCTCAGCCATTTTATTAAAACACTCCTCTGGACTGCATTTGTCATCAACAGCACTAGCCAGCCCATTAAGAACAGCTGCTTCTTCATCGGCCAGGTTGCCATTGGATCCACCACCATCGTCCTCCTCTTCTTCGTCATCATCATCATCATCATCATCTTCACTGCGCTGCTCCTGGAGAAGCCTCTCCATAGATGCTCTGAGCTCCCTCAAATCTTCATCCTCATACACACTGAGACAGAGACAGGCATAAGTGAGGGTGTGTTTAGGTGAGTAGATACACATGCATTAAGTTATGTGTGCGTCTTACTCTTCAGGTTCAGACTGCTCATCCGCTTTATCCTCCAGATCCTCAATCTCCAGGTTGCTGTTGTTAGGAACGACGGCACCTTCAGTTTCTGCAGCAACACTGAACACTTTACTGAGGTCTGGTAAGGAGCACGTCCTCAACATCTGATACAAAACACAAGTGATTTCCTACATCACAAACCAGATACCCACACAAGAAATTGAAAACAGAAACATTCATGTTCTTATGAAACAACAAACAAAAAAAAGGTAACTATGTAACACTTCAAACGCAAAGCTCCCTCCCCAGTCCACTCAGATTGTTTATTAAAAATAAGGTGAAAAATGGCTCATCCTGCAATCTTCACGGTTGTCTTCATAGCCATGAGCATGTAAAAATTTGCACAAGTTCAAAATACTACTTTGTATCTAGGAGGTGCTGGAAGTTTATTCATGTGCTGTACTGTGCTGTAGCACCTGTGTCCCTGCATAGACAGGAGGATCCTAATGTTAGAAACAAGCATTTGAAGCTTATTTTTAACAACATCCCTGATCGTTTCCGTCTGACCTTCACAGTTTGTGCAGCACATCTCAGTGTGGATTGTTTTGTGAACCTGTCACAATGCAATGCAGGCTTTGCAAAGAGGTTGTCACTGAACGATGAGGCAGAGCCAACTATATCACACCCAATAGCAAACCTAAACGATATTACATGCGAAGAGGGCATTTACATGGAAGTCTTGAAGGCAGAGTGGCAAAAAGTGTCCCATTTAAAGCTAAATTTTAAAATGAAAAGAAAAAGTGCATGTTTGTTTTAGAAAGTTAATTTATTTATTTTTAGGAAAAAAATTGTTTTACATATGCATGGATAAATTGTTCTCAGTCAGAATAACATTTTTAAAAAACTCCTAGAATTTCCTTTCTTGTGTACTTAAACCCTTGTAAATTGATTCAAACAGCCACAGGATCTAATTTCCTAAATGACAACGATTCTCCTGTGTCTATTAAACCTCTGACAAAAAAAAATCACACTGGAATATTCAGATCTGTGGATGGCGCTGCCGCTGACCCAGAGAAAGCAGTTGTCATGCATGTACGAAAAAACTTTACAAACAGTCTTTTCAACATAATAACAGTATGGTTATTTCTGTTATAAATATTTAAATTATCACAGAAGTACTGGGATAAAAGTTTACAGTTCAGATATATACACTGATGTCTACAGTAGCAATCAAAATAGGGCAAATCACCTTTTGAAAGTAACTTGGCACTTCAAATAACAATTGTATCATTAGAAGTGTGTTAAAAATGTATTTGTCATTGAATCAGTCATTATATATTTAAAAGAAAATAAAGTTAAAAAATATGTGTATCTTTGGAACAGCACAGTGGTCAACTATTGTTGTTTTTATTTGTGTTTTATAAATACATAAAATGAAAAACGCTTATTCATCCAGTAATGAAATAAGTACTAAAAATGATTACTTCTACAGCATTTAATAATATTAGTTAATGATGATTTCCACATTTACTAAAACATTATTAAAATAAAAAGTTATATCTATTAATATTATTAAATGGACCTGAGCTAACAGGATGAGTTTTTTTTATTAACTAAAGCTAACAGCGATTAATAAATACTGTAAAAAATGTTTTGCATTATTAGTTAATGAATGGTAAAGATCTTATTGTAAAGTGTTACCAAAAAATTTTAATTTTAATGCACAGCTTTAGAGATGCACCGATGTATCGGCCACTTTCTTTTACTATTGGCCAATTGTTTAAAAACAGCTGATGATCAAGGCCGATTATATCCTGTCAATCAAAAGGGGACGGAAAAACGTGTCAGACTGCAACTCATGCTGTGTGTGAAGAAAATGTCTTGTGTTGAATTTAGAGCTGATTTATGGATGGATTTTTACCATTATAGCGTGGTTGTGTACACACACTGCCGACACATTTATGTCCAAAAACCATGTAAAAAAAAGTGAATTTTGCATAATAGGTCCCCTTTAAGAAAAAATCAAACATTGTCATCAAAAAACTAACTTATGATTACTTTTGGTGCAACAATCCAACATTATAAGTGGACTAAAAATGTAAAGAATACAGTTAGTCAACTTGAATTGGAATAAAAAATGCACAAGCACAGTCTCTAAGTCTCTAAGTTGTTCGATCTGAATCGTGCACAGGAATAAAACAACTTGGCTATTTAACACTCAGCAGGGACTTAAAATTGTCTCTACAGAGCAGAGGAGGGCTTTAATATCGGCGCAGTCATCCATCTCCACTACAGTCGTCAGTACAGAGACGCACTGTGTTCTCGCACTTGGACAGAAGAGGAGTGCTAAACTACTGTTTAAACAGACTGACAGCCTGTACTGAGAAAGACAGCATTTAGTGTGTGTGTGTGTGTCTGTGTGTGTGATCTGCTTGTCCAGTTGTCCAGAGAGTTGGGTGCAAGCAAGCCAGAAGGCCAAATGTGCGTGCGTGTTTGCGAAAGTGTGGGCATGGGTGTGAATGTTAATGTGCTTTTGTAAGGGCAAAGAAAAGAATTTGTGTATGTGCGCCTGTGGGGTGGGCGAAAAAATGTACACAGGCCAGCGCAAAGTCTTTTTGGTTTACTGGCACATCAAGGATGTGGAAGAATCACATTAATAACGCTCCACTCAGGAGCTCAAACACACAAACACACACATGCATTCAGCAGTCCTTCCAGCACAGATTTGCCCTGAGGCACATCCACACTCATACATATGTCTACCCCTGCATGCACACACCATTATGTGCACACAAACACAAATTTCAGGCTGTGGGAAAACAAATCACTGCAAAAAAAAAAAACTCAATGAGATACAAATCTGTGCTCCTCAATCATTCTGTGCTAAGTGCTATGCATTATCGAAGACTGCCATCTGTTTCTCCTGCTATAGTGCCATGCCATCTCTTTCTTCCTTATAGTCTTTCTCTAGCTCTTTCCAGAGCTCTCTTCCTCTCTCGCCTTGTCAAGTGTTTCTGAGATTCTGCTCTAATCAGTGTGATGAATAGTAGCAGTGTGGTCCTCCATGACTATGCTCTGTAATAATTTCTTATTTTTCAATTAAGAAAAACACACACACCGACATTTCTTCACAGTCCTTTGCAGTGTTGTTATTGTAAACTAAAACTATTAAAAATTGTGGTAACACTTTACAATAAGGTCCCGTTAGATAACGGTTAATGCATTAACTAATATTGACCAACAATGAGCAATACATTTGTTTTAGTATTTATTAATAGATAAATTATAGATTAATTAGATAATAAAATACAACTGCTCATTGTTAGCTCAGGTTCATTAAATAATATTTACAGATACAACTTTTGATGTTAATAATGTATTATTAAATGTTAATAATTATTAAATGTTGTTAAATGTTGAAATGTTGACCAAATGTTGACCTAAAATAAATTATTTTAAATTTTCATTGTTACTTTATGTTAGCTTATGTAACCTTATTTTAGTGTTCCCAAAATAGTTTTCTGTGACTGAAACAAAACTGATGTTAAATATAATATAAACATTAGATGAAAAGCACCAAAATCACTAAAACGGAAAAAAGATGTATAGAAATAAATATAAAAAAAACTAAGTGCCAAAAGCACATAACATTAGTAAAAAAATTTAAATGAAAACACAAAAATAAAAGCTAAGTCAAATAAAAATATTAATTAATAATATAATCCTTCATCAAGTAGAATTATGCAGAATTTTTCTTTGAAAATTCCTACAGGCCTTTCTGGTTTATCACCTGGTATTTCTCATTTTACATCCCACTGTGTGATTTATATGACTGATGACTAACACTCTTTTCCTGAGATGAAATAACAGACAGTTTTTAAAGGGATCATTTACCCCCCCAAAAAAATAATTCTGTCATTAATAATTCAAAATTTTCTAAAGAGACGCGGTCGCTTTAAATGATGAAAAGATTTAATTTAGGGGTTTATTCACATATAAACATTGATGAGCAAACGTAAACAGAAGCTCAGCTGAACCTGCTTGACGTGTGAGAACTAACCTTGCGAAACCTCAAATGTTTACCACAAGTGATGTGTGAGTAGATGAATGTTTATATTTGAATAAATGCCTAAATAAATTCAATCTATTCATTATATAAAGCAATTGTGTCTCTTCAGAAAATGTTGCACTAAACCGCTCAATAGTTAGTTTTACGATCTCTTCATGAACTTTTTGAAGCATCAAAGGGATAGTTGCGTAGCTGTCTATGGAGGAACAGAAAGCTCTCAGATTTCATCAAAAAGATCTTCATTTGTGTTCCTAAGATGAACAAAAGTCATTTTTGGGTGAACTATGCCTTTAACACCACAGATTCGTAAACAACAACAACCCAACCACAATGCTCCACTCACCAGGCTAAGGTCTGTAAACTTTCTTGAACCATCCAACCATCTGCCCCCTTGACCCTATTCCCTCCCTTTTTCTACAAGATCATATGTGATTTTACTCAGTACTAAGTGTGGTGTCATGTCAGCTAACTGCTGGGGTACCTCAGGGTTCGGTGCTCGGCCACCACCTCTTCTTGGCACAATATCGTTATGAATCTCAGCCTGCCCAATAGACATCACAGCCTGGATTAATGAACTTCAAACTCAACTTCAAATCCTTGTCTACCTATTCAGGAACCTGGGAATACCTTTGCAATATTGTTCTTGAAGTTCATTTGGTCTTCAAGCCCGCTTCTTTGCAGATTTGCAAGATTAGGAAAATTAGACACACAATATCTGAGCATACTCTTTGTTCAGGAACGTCATTTCCAGACTGTACTGCTTTTAGCTGACTTTAATGCATGTACATTCAAACCTCTCCAAATGATCCAGCATGCAGCGGCACATTTGGTCTTCAATGAACCCAAGAGAGTGGACATTACGCCTCTCTTTGTTTCACTTCACTGGCAGCCAGTTGCTGCACTCATCAAGTTCAAGGCACTGAGGCTTGCACACAGATAAGTCACTGTATCTGCACCCTTCTAACTACACTCACTTGAAAATGTATATTACCTCCAGAAATCAGTAGTCAGTACATCTGTTACTCACAGAGTCTTAGCTATATTTTAGAGCTGCACGATTATGACAAAAATCATAATTGCCGATTATTCCCTTGATATTGTAATTGCGATTATTAATTACGATTATCACAATTTACATTGAATATATATAGGCGTATTATAATATATGTTTACACAAAAATTGTTAACACACACACAAGTACTGTCCCCCTTTACTTAACATACACATAAATTGTAAGAATGACTCGTAGTAAAGACTACTAATAGATAAACATTAGGACTATGCTAAAGCAATTACATAGCAGTCCCAAACTAGTTTTTGTTAATACAATGTTTTACAATATACAGCGCGCGCTGCCGCATTTGCGCGTGCAATTGAAGAGTGTGCGCTACGAGCACAGTATAACGGGAAAGGACAATCAAGTATGTTTTCCTGAGGTGAAAGTCTTTTTATTTCAGCGTACACTTACGTCACTGCCTGGTATGTCATATTGTGCTGGGTTTTCTGAAGAAGTCGTGATTTGCCTCTCATAACATAATTATGCTCTAAACACACACACAGAGTGGATTTTCGCTCTTGTAATCGCGGCTTTGAACGATTACGTAATCGTGGCATCCGTAATCGTAATCGCAATTAGAAATTCGATTAATTGTGCAGCCCTACTATATTTCTGTACACTATACAACATTTGCTGGATTTTTGCCCCAATTCAAAGTCTGGACATGCTGACGCTAGTTGCCAAAAGTCAAAGCCTTTCTGCAATTTTTGGTGGTCGAAGTTGACAGATTTCAAAGAAAAACACGTAGTGCATGATGGGGACAGATTTTGTACTTTTTGGCTTAAGATTATGATTCCATCCAGTCGGAGGATATCAAACATATTTGATATTTTGAGCTGATTTTAGAACATTTACATTTTAGTATTATTTACATTTGTTATGTGTCTCTGAGCAAAGAAGCAAGTTTCTGCATGAGATTGTTGTGTTCAGAAAGTCTGATTGATTGTTCAGCGTGTGATTCCCTGTTTTTCTCTGTTACCAATTCAAGTGTATGAGTCCTAGTGTTTTAAGATCTGTTCAGATTTTAAACGTTGTGCAGTGTATTCCAACCTTCAGTACTTGAAGATTTGGACAGAGTTTAACTTAACTGTTTTGCAGTCTGAACTAACATGTGAGAGAAAGAAAACAGATAGGATTGAATGACAAAATGCCACACACTGAGGTCACCCACACACAAGTACAGTGGAGTTCCAATTGCGATGCTCACCTTTGGGTTGTTTGCATCGAAGAGGCCAGTGGAGAGGCCGATGAGGAGAGCGTTGTCATGGTGGCGGGAACGCAGAGGAGAGATAGAGCGGGAACGCGAGGTGACAGAGGAAGAGTCCTCCAATGAGGATTGGGCAGACAGGATGGCCAATGCTATTGTACGTCTGTGAGCTGGACTACTACTTAACTTCACAAACGAGGATTCATCTATTGGAAAAAGAAAGAAAGAGGTAAACAAAAACTTTTTTGGTTCTGGTTTTTGACAGTGGAGCTGCATTTAAACAGGCCTGCTTAAAGCTTCTGTGATTTAACATTGTTTAAAGGTAAATGTTTAAAAGTGGAAGCCAGGAGCTCTTTGGTTCATAATGAGACAAGCTTGTGTGAGAGGAAGATAAGGTGTCTTAGTATTGCATTGAGACTACCTGCAGGTTCAGGATGTTTCTCCTCTCTCTGCGGTATCTCTGAGCATTCTGCTTGTATTACTCTGCCCTCTGCTGGCCTAAGATAAAAAAAACAACAATGATTAAAGGGATAGTTTATCCAAATTATGAAAATTCTGTTATGTTCACTACTGTTCAAAGGTTTGGAGTTTGAAATGTTTCTTGAGCACCAAATCATGGGACACTTAAGACTGGAATAATGGCTGCTGAAAATTCAGTTTTACCATCACAGCAATAAGGCCTTTTTATTGGATTGGTTACAAATCACACAGGAAAGCGCAGTGGGATCAGCCAAGGACCATGAGCTGGGAATCATACTGTGGCCGTTTGAGGCATTGTTGCACTATATTCAATACAATATTTTTATATGCAATATATACAAGAATTTTTACCCCATTTTTTGATCAAATAAATGGAGCCTTGGTGAGCATAAGAAACTTCTTTCAAAAACATTTTAAAAAAATCTCACCAACCCCAAACTTTTGAATGGTAATGGTTGTGTTCCAAACGTGTGTGCTGTTACTGTAAGATTGCATTTCAGAAAAAAAGTGCTTACCGAGAAACTGGAGTGTAATTTGTCCATGCCTCCATTACTTCTGTTGGAGGCTGTTGTGATGTTTTCTGTGTGACTTCATCCAGAACTACTGACTCAATATCATCCACCACTGGAAGGACAGAGAAATGTGATTTTTTTAAAAACAAAATACAAATTTAAATATCATAAAATGGGCTACATAGCTATGTCTAATGCAGTCATATTCAGTGTAGTATTCTCACCCTCTGCCTCACTTTCTCCAGATTGAGACTTTTCTATCTCCTCTGGTGTTGGGGGGATTAGTTCCTGACTTTTAACCTCTGCGATGATTGGCACTGTCTCCTGACATGTCACTTCTTGTTTGGTATGGCCACTGACAAGCTGGCAGTGTTGAGGGAGAGGCACTTGTATGGCTTCATTAGTGGCATCTGACGCCTCTTCAAAGGGATTAAGGCTTTCTGATAAAAAGAAACAGAATTACAGGATTAACAGGAAGCTATTGTCAGTAAGACTGAGCACGTCATGAGAGCAAAAAACACACTGATTAAAGACTCACCAGTCAGTGTGTGGTCACAGGTGCTGGCAGGATCTAGTTTCTGAGTAAAGGACTGGAGCTCTGCCTCTTCCAACACCTTCAGAACCTCAGAGTCTGGACTCTGCGCCCAAGCCTTCCTTAGCCCCTCCCCCTGCCAAGCATCCATGCAAATGACTTCACCAACTGTTTTCTCTGAAACCAGTAAAAAATTGATTTTACTGCTTATAAATAAGACACCTATTTTACAGTATACAACAAATACACATGATGTTTGGGTTTCCAAAGCTCTGTTTGTTATTAAGCCGGTTGCTATAGAGTGGCTGGAGTCCCAGTGCATGTACTGTATTACAACACACCCTCCATGGTTACAAAACCAAACACTCTGTCTCCAGTACATAATCTATCCACTCTGGAAATATTAGGGATGTGTACAAATAATTGATTAGTCTTATTCTGCATTAATCGACTAGCAAAAACACTTTTCAAATTGACATCATATCCTGCTGTAGCCACCAATTTCCCATTGCAGCTCATCTACATTTTTGTCTTCATAATGGAATACATTGGATGGCACTATAAATATGTGATGCTGATGTAATGAGAGCTGATGGCGTGTGCTTTCAGATGCATCCAAGTGCTGCAATATTTTGATTCTTGTTGGTACATTATCTTCTCATTAGAGTCATGCAAAGTGATACAATAAACTCAGACACTTGTCACCTCGGCATCTGTGAGTGTCAGCAACTTGTGCTGCAGAGCACATTTTCTAAGTAGGCTAAGAAATTGACTTTTACAATTTTTTTTTACCATTGTTCTATTTTTCAGCAAATACTAAATGAAAATTTGATTATTATTTGTCAAATAGTTCCGCTGTAAAAACTACAGAATCCCAAGTATAAAGTTTACCCTCTAGTTGACTTGCTGTTGTGAGGCAGGTTTCTTCCAGTGTCTGCTGAGCCACAGACAGAAGAGGTGCACCATCAGTCTGCCATTTCTTCCTGTCTCCACTAGTGGGAGAATTCATCTCTGGAGATGCCACCTGAGAAACTGAGATAGGACAACAGAGAGGAAAAATCTAAGAAGAATGTGTGTTGTGCTCATATGAAATAAATCTCTAAAATAGGGATCGGCAATTGGCTTACGGAGGTGTATAATCACTGGCACATGACAAAAGCTAAAGTTCTATGCATTTCATTTAAACTTTTAACTTGCATATGGACGTACAGTATTGTGCAAAAGTCTTAAGGACGTTAGTATTTTCACACAAAAAAAGGTTTTAAGCCAGTTATTTATATATTTTGCTGTAGTGTGTCAGAAGGAAATATCAGTTTATGTTTACAAACACTCCTTTTGCCATTAATTGTAATAATCCAGTGAGATTTTTGTAAGCACAAGGAGTCTGATAATGCTCCACACGGAGATCTGATCTCACCATCATCGAGTCCATCTGGGATTACATGAAGAAACAGAAAAAGCTGAGACCGACTAAATACAGAAGAACAGTGCAACGTCTCCAAGACACTAAGAAAGTGTCACAGTACTGTATATTTTGAGGTAATCATTCCTCAGTCACACAGCCTGTTTTATCAAGTTAGGAGCTATATAAATACTATTAAACTAGTGCGACAAACCATTTGCGTGCTTCTGTGATTATCCCTCCACATGCCATAGGTTGCCAATCCCTGCTCTAAAGGATATGAATTTCATCCTTTATTACTGACTTACAACACAAGAAGAAAAACAGCAACTATTAAAACAATGCTTCTTCTGATTGGTCTTTAGTAATCACATAAAAAAGAAACAATAAAAGATGTTGAACCAAGGTCCCTGGCTCCAAGTCTTAAATTCAATTTGAACAAATTTAAGCTTATAAAATGTCTTAAATATCGTAAAAGGTCAAAAGTCTTGATTATCATTGCAAGAAGTCTTAAGTTTGGGTATGGGAAAATTAAACTTCAAAAAGCTATGGTTTAATTATTAAATAAATGTGCTGCACATTTCAAAGTAAAATTCCAATTTTATTCAAGCTCTAATTCATATGTTGTGATATATTGGTACATAAACCAACTTCAAACATATGCATATATTGAATAAAACACATATTGAGCATTTTAAACTTTAAATGAGCATTTTATACAGTTACCCCATTTTGCTGATAAGCTTGCTAATTAATTGGGTAAAATGTAAATGTGTGCCTCTGCCTGATTATATAGGATTGTTCAGAATGGACACACAGTATTAATTTGATTAGGTCTTAAAATGTCTTTTAAAAAAACAAAAAACAACTTAATTATAGACGTGTTTTACAGGCATAATAATAAAACCATAGTGATAAAATTGTTGTGTTTATACCTGCCAGAGATGCACAGGTCTCCTCCAGAGTTTGTTCAGCTACAGACAGTAAGGGTGGAGCTACAGCTTCCCATTTTCTCCTATCGCCAGCTGTGGGTGGCCTTTCCTCTGTGTCTGAAGGCTGAATTGGTTGAGGAGTGGGGCATGTTGCACTGCTGCAAGGTGTGGGATCTTTCTCAGCATCACCCTCGGTGGTCTGGACCTTCTGATTGAGTCTGCGTAGAATCTCCTTTTTGTCACTCTAAAAATAATAATAATAAAAACAATCTATATATAGATGTTCATTGGCAATTATTCAATAAATTGCTCTCTCAAATTAATATTACTTCTCACATACAATTACACATTTCCCACCTGTACACCAGATGTTTCTGCTTTAAGGGAGTCCTCTTTCATAGGAGAACTCTGCCCTGATGAAATCTACCAACAACAAAAAAAAGACAAATAACCATGAGATAGCCGTTCAAGGAAATAAAAGAAAACGTGTGATGATGACTAACCGCGCCCACGTCTTTCAGAGCAGCAGTCATGGAGATGGCTGGAGTGGAGGGTCTGGAGGAGGGTGTGGCTTTGGAAGCTGCTTCCTGAGGGGTGGGGTCAGGTGTCTGAGCGGGAGCGCCTCCAACAGCAGCCTTCACTCCCCGTGCAACAAGCTGCTTTGTCACAAAAGATAAGGCAGAACACAACACATAAGAGACGGATGAGCAGAGATGAGAAAGAAAAAGATTGGGAGAGAAAATGACATACGTGATCCTCCCACGCTTTCTTCTCTCTCTCGTATGCTTCTCTTCTCTTCTTTTCCAACTGCTCTTTAAGTACAGCAGCACGAGCCTTTGACTGGGCCTTGCAGTAAAACGGTGTTATTGTGAAATAGTTTTACAATTTGAAATAACATATTTTGTGTATTTTGATCAAATAAATTCAGCCTTGGTGAGCAAGAGACTTCTTTCAAATTAAAAAATAAATAAATCTTACCGACCCCAATCTTTTGAACGTTAGAGTATATCATTCAGTTTTTTAATTCTAAATATTATGCTGATAATATAATTTGAAATATATATATTTTTTAATTTTTATTAAATGTATAACCTTCAAAGCCTCAATCTTCTTCATCCTGAGCACTGCCTCTTCACATGACTCCTGACTGTCTGAGTCACTGTCACACTGAGAGAGATGGACCAAAAATTACAAAAATGCTGAAAAATAATAAAATAAAATAAAATCCCAACAAAATATAATAATGTATAAAAGCACTGAATCTGATGGGAATATATAATATTAAACATTAATATGTGTATTAGATACAGCTGACATGTCAGCAATAAATCTACAGTTGAAAGAAATGTCAAACATACAAAGAAATGTATGTGTGTGTGTATACCTTTTCTCCTCTGAGGCGGGCTTTGATCTGCTGACGCTCATTAAAGTTCTGTAGTCTTATCTGTCGTAATCTCGTCAAGTACTCCTGAGGAACACACAGATTGCGAATCATCTATCTCTTTATTCTTTTCCCATTGTCTCCTTTCAACAAATATGTACACACAAGAATATGGACAAGTCACATACTTCACATGAATTGGTGAAATATACTGGGAAAGAAAAACGACATTAAACATTCAAGCTGTAATGTGGGAACAGCAAACTCAAGAAATACTAGAGGTGAGCAGTTACAGCAGAAATCAAATTCATTGAATCCATTGATGAGGACCATAAAAAGCAGCGGTTAGATGGTCTTCAGCTGGAATCCTGAAGTTACACACATACCTCTTTAAAAGTAGTAAAAATAATGAAGGATCCAAAACAAAGGGTGCTGAAGAAGAATAACATCAAACAAAAAAATAGATACAAACCAAATGGGTAATTCTGAAGGAATGTGAAAAAAATGAAATGATGAACAGGAGGATTTCAGGGTGGGTCACGCTCACATACACCCAACACACTGTCCAGGGACTGGACAACAAATGCTGGTGAGCAGCTGTAGCAACTTTAGGTGGACACAACAACTTAAAATAAGGAACCGAGCAATGAGGGGTTCAAGTGATGTGATGAGTGAGGAGCATTGATTGGTCCCAGACAGGACTCCTACCTCCTCCTCTTTGTTCACTTGTGGTCTCCTGCATCGGGAGGAGTTTGTCCAGCTTGCAAAGATGGCAGCCAGGTTTTGTCGAGCCCCCTATTCACCCATTGGTTAAGCCGATATTACAAAAGCCACATCATTTTATGGAATATCAATCCCATCACTGACTTCAACACCCAAACATTCAGAAGTAATCAAGATTTTCAACATTTAATTTCCCTAGACTAAGCCACTAAGTGTCATGTCACCAGAGAGAAGTCTGTTGTTTTACTGGAAGATCGGGTAAAGGCATTTCGATTAAAAATTGGGGTCACATAAAAAAAAAATTGTACGCATTGATGAACCGTTCACAATAAGTTCAATAAGATGCCTTTAGAAAATAGATAGGGTGAATTTTAATTTCATGCCGACTATAAACTGAGGGACGAGTCAAATGATTTTCAGTGAGAATTGACATTCTGCCACAAACAGTGTTGATAAAGTACAGAACCCAGATCATTCCTTTAACCAGAAGAGATCGAGGTAAAAGACTCGTACCAGCTGTCCTTCCGCACGGACTTTATTCAGCATGGCTTCTCTTTTCCTCTGTAGAAACTCTTCCACCTGCTTATGCCTCTCTACCGACAGCTGATCTCGAAACCTACAGACAAGATAAAAGTGGATAAAAGATAAAAAAAAAACTATTTGACGGATGTGAAGCCAGACTGAATATCTGACATGATTACTAATGAGAAACAGCTGACCTATTGGCATAGTCGTTCTTTGAAATCTGCTCGTAATGGAAACTTGTTTTACGTGGTTCTTTCCTGATAACAGCCTTAACAGGGATGCAGGCATGACCATTCAGAGTCCCTGAGTCTGTAGTCCTTTAATGATAATAACATATGAAATATAGTTGCATGTTAAATTAATAATTCTTAAAAGAGAAAAAATCTTTTACTAAAACAGTGTCATTCATCTCATTCACCTGCCATTGTCCCCTGAAGACTTGGCTCCTTCTCCAGCATCATCTTTAGGTGTAGGTGTGGATGTTTTTTCAGCTGCTGGGTGGATGTGGTCACATCTGCTTGGAGCTAATGAAGGAGCACAAGAAGGAATAGGGGTGGGGCCAAAGTGATAAGGTGTGGCAGGGGTGGGACCAGGCACAGGGGAGGGGCCTATTCCAGGGGAATGTGGTGCTCCAATGCCACCACCTCCAAAAAACTGTGCAAAAGAAAGCATAGAAAGAGAAACAGTAAGAGTGACAACTATATTAGCAGCTTTTATCGACTAATCCATGGCAGACAAGGAAGACCCATTGTACCTTTCGCTCAGGACTGCTGCCTCCACTAGAGCTGAGCACATGTCTCCAGCCCTGCTCCCGAGCCCGGTTGATTCGGTTCAGCTGAGATGAAAAAGGTCAAAGTTTTAACACAAACAAATCAAACCAACATCAACTTACTGTAAATAACCATTTGCAGATGAGCACTGATCAGTTCACCTTTTCTCTCTCAAATCTCTTCATCTGTGCAGCCTTCAGTAACAACATCTACAGAGAGCAACACAATTACTGAGGGTAACATATTACAAATAGCATCCATCCATCAAACGAAACCAGAGCAGCCATCTGCTGAACTTGATGTGAACCCATTCAATCAATTATGCTACAGTAACAATAGTGTTTAGAATTTAAGAAACAGATGACATGAGTAATTTAAAAAAAAAAAAAAAAAAAAAATATATACATATATATATATATATATATATATATTAATATATTATATTATTTAAAATAACAGCTATCAATTTTAATTTTATTTTGAAATGCAATTTATTTGTGTGATGGCAAAGCTGAATTGTCGGCATCATTACTCCAGTGCTCAGTGTCACATGATCCTTCAGAAATCATTCTAATATGCTGATTTGGTGCTTAAGAATCATTTGAAAAACAGCTGTGCTTCCTAATATTTTTCTGGAAACCATGATATTTTTTTTTTCAGGATTCTTTGATGAAATTCTTTGAAATAAAAATCCTTTGCAATAACGTAAAAAACACTTTTACATACAGTGTAAAAAACATGCGACATGAAATCATTCCATGATGTCATTAACAGCTCACCTGTTCTCTTTGTTTCCTTTCCCTCTCCATCATCTCCATCCGTTTCTTCCTCACTACGTCCTGAAACAGAACATGATCAAGATGCTTTTAGACATGAGTCAAACAGAAAAATAGTATGTGACATTTATTTCCTATGACTTATTTTATTTGCAATAGTGATGACGTAACTGTTATAAAGCTATATTTGTTTTAAAAAATCCGTCTATGCGACAGAAGAGAGGCAAAGACAGTCAAATGGCCATATTTAAAAGACACTTAACTTTTACATAGTCAAAGAATATTTAAAGAATATTTGTTCCAAAATGAATCAGTTGTTGAACATTTATTAACCGTTTAGCACACTTTGGGGATCAGAAGGTACAGTAGGTCTAAACACATTTACAGTATGAACACTGTATTGGTGAAAGGGTCAATAAAGAAAGGGCTGGAAAGGAAAGTGAAATGTAGATGCCCACCATATGGATGACGGCAGTTGGACAAAAGCATGAGGACACCAACAAAAGGGGAAAAGATAAAAAAGGGTTTCACTTAAGAGAAAAACATAAGAACACGTTTGTTTAGAATATTAGATGTGATACTACAGCAGTAGGTGATAACTAAACCTATGTCTAATCTTTCTCATTTTATTTAAATAATTAGCTGACAATTTTATCCAAAGCAACTATAAGCACACACAGCCACAGTGCTGCTAGACCAACCCATGGCGGCGGGAACTAGGTGTGCTGCCGACAGCGGTTTCACTGCATTGGAATTTAAGGTGACAAGACTAGAAATAAAGTTTTATTTTTCAAACTGTTTTTTATTTTTCACCTTTATTCATAAACTTACTATAAAGATTATTTAGTTTTAGTATATTGTCGAACTCACGGCGTGAGTGACATGAATACGCTGGTTGAGGAGCAGCATGTCTCAGAACTCACACCCAGACATCATTGAAAAACTGAATATAGAGGTCTGGATTAAACTAAGCATTTATGAACATTACTCCTGAGCGCCCAACTACATTTGAGTATCATAAGGTAAGATGCAGGTTTTTGAAATTTAATAATGAGTTCTGAGCATTCTCATATAACTCTGTCCTCATTCATTTGTATGTTCATCTGTAAGTATGTTCCCGCGGCTAAGGGCCAACCTGTGGATAAGTACTTAAAGGCACAATACTGATAATTGACATATCGTCCTTTGCAAGATTTGAACTTACAACCTTTGAGTTAGCAGCCCAGATCTTTAACCAGTGGAGTAGACTAATAAATTAGACTTATTAGTGATATAAAGGGTAAAACTGTCTAAGGCTTATAGGGAAATGTGATTTTGCAAGAGGACAGAGTGTATTTTTTCAGGACTAGGTGGGTTTATAAGGAGGAGCAGGGCTGGGTGTTTGTACAAGAGGATGTAGATAGGGGGCGCTGTCTGATGTACCTCATGCTTCCTCCTCTCCTCCTCCACTCGACTCACTCTCCTCTGAACTGCTGCAGGAGGGGGAGCCTGGACAACACATGACACCGGGGACGAGGATCAATAGGTCTCTCGCTCCAATATATAGCACACAGCGGGACATCATCAACAAATGTCTGAATGCTACAGAATGATCCTCAATGCCCCTTCTAATATTCAGACATAATGGGTGGTAATGCATGGGCAAAACATGGGAGTAGATTAGCAAATAAAATATTTCCCATGGTTCTCACCTGCTTGAGTTTGACCGGTTTCTTTGCTGCATCTGGGACCTTCCTGAAAGCTTCAGATGGTCTCCGGATTGTTAAAGGCACTCCATATTTGGCTGCTGGCTTAGTAATTTTCTGAGCTGGGGAAATGGGGATGGGGCCTGGGGCAGGGCGTTTGGCTTGGGGAGATAGAAGGAAGAAAACGTCAGTATTTGGTTTTTGGTATTTGGAGATCAAGAGAACAATTTATCAATATACTCCATGCACATCTCAAGTCATTACTGCTCATTGAATAACCATTAAACCTGTCCATGAAAATCATGACTAATAAATAAATGGGTTTTTTTTCTCTTTTTTCCTCAAAATTTAGGGTAATATTTAGAACCAACTCATCACACATCCACAAAAAATACAAATATTTATTATTTTGACATAATCAGCATATTATATTTCTGAAGTATCATGTGACACTGACTACGTTTACATGCAGCCAATAACCCGTTCAAAATCGGGATATTAGCAATAACCCGGTCACGCACGGCCATGTAAACACCGGCAAAAACCGGAATATGCTCATATCCCGATTTTAAAAACCGGGATATGATACCTGGGGTACCCCTTTTCTAACCCGAATTTTTGGTCATGTAAACGCGTATCGGCATATCCCCATAATGATTTGTGTTCTGCGCATGTTCTATTCGCAAGGAATCTTGGTCTTTTGAGTAGAGGAACTTCTCGACGCATACAAAAACCCGCGTGCAGTATACCAGAAGTAAACATGGCGAGACACAGCACAACATACATTTGCAGCGAGGTCAGTACCAGCACCACAGCTCAAACAAAGGCGATCGCTATCTGCCCCGAACTATTCATTATCCGCGTCCTGCTGTTGTTGTTGTAGTCTGTGGATACAGGAAGAAGAATCGGAAATGACGCATATTGCGTCTTAAGGTTGTCCGTACGTCTAGACGCTAACCGTGCGTCGCCGTTTACATCGGGATATTGCAATTTCATGTATACAGGAGTAACTCTCTCTGCTCATGCATGTAAACGTGTTATTCCTAATTTTTCAGAAACCCGAATAGTGACCTTAACCCGACCATAACCCGAAAATTGGCTGCATGTAAACGTAGTCACTGATGACTGGAGTAATGGTGTTGTTGATGATGTTGACCGTTGATGGGCCCCATTGACTACCAAAGTGTGGGGTAGTCCCTCAAAAATACTATGGAAGTCAATAGGGCCCAATAACTGTTTGCTTACTGACATTCTTTAAAAAATCTTTTGTGTTCAGCAGACGAAAGAAATTCACTTGAAAAAAACTTGAGGGTGAGTAAATGATGACAGAATTTTCATTTTTGGGTGAACTATTTCTTTAACAATATCAGACAGAGGGAAACAACAAATTAATGCGCAACCTGAATCTGGTTAAAGTTTTTAGTGACAAACTTTTCTGTGCACTTAGATTACACAATGATTCGTTATTAATAAATGTGTTTACCTGGTGCTCCCTGGGCCACACTCATTTTAGGCGGAATACCTTGAAGTGAATGGCTGAATTCCTGAGCAATAAGCTGCAACATACAAAGGGACATAATAAACAAACAAATTCTGCAACTCATGCTTGAGGTGTTCTGGAATTAGACGTTACATAAAATCTGAGTTATATCTGAGATTCACAATGCACAGACTGACTTAGACTTATCACTGTGATAAATCATATGTTTGTGTACATGTCACCTGAGGGCTGAGAAACTTGTGAATCCTGCGAGCAAGAAAAGGCTTGCCCAAAATGGCAGACACGGAGGGTCTCTCCCGAGGGTTGCGCTTGAACAGCTGGGCCAGGAGAGAGCGCAAGTCTTGGGAGTAATGCACGGAAACAGGCGGGTATGAACCACGAATGATTTTAAGCACCAGGTTCTTCATGTTTCCGGCCTCAAACTGAGTGAAAGACATTATATGATTGGCCCCATTTAATAAATGATTACACCATTTTCATTCAAAGTCATAAATCATGGAAACTTGTTATATCAAACAAGTCTAATTGTTTGATTGTCACAATTATATCAAAGAATACAGGACAAAAAGAATTCAAAAAGAATCAACAGTGGAATTTTTTAAAAGCTGGAAAGAGTCTCTTCAGCGAATCATCTCAATTTTTAAACTGTTGCAGTTCACTTCCATCTCCACTGTAAAAAATTAGTCTCTTTAGAATATTCATGGTGTAAATAATGAAAGA
Organism: Siphateles boraxobius; assembly: GCF_051911475.1. Classification (NCBI taxonomy): domain Eukaryota; kingdom Metazoa; phylum Chordata; class Actinopteri; order Cypriniformes; family Leuciscidae; genus Siphateles; species Siphateles boraxobius. Next base: position 10,937,731 of record NW_027509208.1, read on the forward strand.
AGGTAAATGAGAAAGGAAGTGGGAGAGAAAGAGGAGACCTATATTCTGAGACAGACATGAAAAGACTGGTTCTGTTTTATCATTCACATAGCAAAATAAGCACGAAATCTCTATCACACACACAAGCAACCACTGAGAACATGAGGTACTTACTGCATGCTTAAGCGTGCACATTTCATACAGGACACATCCCAGGGCCCAGATATCACTAGGGTAAGACCCGACAGAGCAACAGTGGAAAAAAGAGACAAAAAAAAGCAGACAGATAGGAAAAAAGTGGGACAAATGGGTAAATTTTGGGGTTGCACATGTGGATTATTCTCACATGTACATGCAAACATATAGATTATACACAAACAGCATATTAAATCCTCTAAAGTGATATTGAATATCAAAAAATATGGCTTTGTACAAAATCAGGGTTGGGAACCCCTGTTTTAAAATAAATTCATATTTTTATCGAACCAGGATGCGTTAAATTGATCAAAAGTGACAGTAACGACTTGTATAATATATACTTACGTAATGTTACAAAAGATTTCTATGTCAAATAAATGCTTTTCTATTTGAATATACTTTCTATTCATCAAATAATTCTTACAAAATGCATCATGGTTCTCAAAAAAGGAAGCACAACTGATTTTAGTATTGATAATAATAAGTAATAAATCAGAATTGAGCACTAAGGCTTGAAGTGTGAATGTAGCCTATACAGCTGGTGTTCATCAATAGTGGCTAAGATTATTCAGACTGATCACATTACAAACAGTCCTGGAACAAATAACTTGGGATCAATATGTAGCTGCTGGGATCAGAGAAACGCGTATAAACTAATCACCAGTCTAATGATTCAGCAAACTGTACAAGAGTCACTAATCACTAGACTGCCCATTAGAGATGCGCGGTTGGCGGTTATAGCCGCGGACTCGGGCGGATGACGTGACGATTTATTTTTTTTTTAATTAAATTCGGACAATTGGCGGGCGGTTTCTAGTCTCGCGGCTGTCATCAGCAGCGCCTTGTATCAGTGGATGGCCGGCGGGTGCGGTTTTGAAAATTGGTCAAAAACGTTGGTGCGGATGGATGGCGGACGGATGATGAGTTTTGTGATGCCCGTATACCCCACTGGCTCATAACAGGAAGTACCTTACCTCTTGTTGTTGTATGGCTTATTTTCACAGATCTCTGGCGACAGGTAGTAAGGTGTGCCGATACAGGTCCTAGCCAACTCCACGGTGCTGCACACACAAACACATTAACTTTGAAGGTCATTCTCACCACATTCATTGTGGCGTTTTGAAATCAAAAATATCTTGCCTGTTCAAAACTCTAGCGATTCCAAAGTCACCCAGCTGTACGGTACCATCTTTGGTCAGAAAAATATTCTTGATAGAAAACAAAAGCATAAACCATGTATTAGACATTTACGTAAACAAAGTATAATATTGTATATTAAGTGCGTGTGTGTATTTGTGTTTGTGTGTATGTATGTGTGTGTGTGTGTGTGTGTGTGTTTGTGTTTGTGCGTGTGTGTGTGTGTGTGTGTGTGTGTGTGTGTGTGTGTGTGTGTGTGTGTGTGTGTGTGTGTGTGTGTGTGTGTGTGTGTGTGTGTGTGTGTGTGTGTGTGTGTGTGTGTGTGAGAGAGAGTACCTGTGATTTAATGTCCCTGTGTAAGATTTTGCGGTCATGTACGTGTTTCAGAGCCAGGCAGATCTGCACTAACCAGTCAATAATCTTCCAGAAAACAACAGATAGGAATCAGTACCTCAGATAATTACATTGCAAGATACATCTTTACGTCAAAATGTATGCATTTTGCTTACCTGCAACGAACCTACTAAGTAAGAATACCTTTTTCTTTTATGATAAAAGAAATTCAAAATTTACACTATTATTTTCTGGTGTATTTAAAGGTGTACTAAGTTTTTGAGTAAAAATAATAATTGCACATTTAAAGCTTTGATAATTTGCAGTCTGTTGTTGGGTGCAGAGCTTAACAATGTCTTTATATTGTTCCTCTTACCTGTTCCTCAGGGAATAGAGTCCCTCTCTGATTATTGATCTTCTTAAACAGGTCTCCTCCCTCACAGTAGTCCATTACTATGTACAAACAACCACTCTCTGACGAAAAGAGAGAAGAAGCGTTACTGTTCAATGACTAAGTAACAACAATGCTACAGTTCACGGCCTAGGTGGTTTCTTGACATTTAAACAAAGACCACCGTTCAAAAGTTCAGCAAGCAAACATTCAATTGATCAAAAATGACAGTAAAGACATTTATAATGTTGAAATATTTCTATTTCAAATAAAAGCTATTTTTCTGAACTTTACATTCATCAAAGAATCCAATCATGTCACGTTTTCACAAAACAAAATTAAGCAGCACTGTTTTCAACACTGATAATAAGAAATGTTTCTTGAGCAACAAATCAAAATATTAGAATGATTTCTGAAGGATCCTGTGACACTGAAGACTAGAGAAATGGCTGCTAAAAAAAGTCAGCTTTGCCATCACAGGGGTTTTAAAATATATATAAAAATTTGAAAGTGTAATATTTCAAAAATCTTACTGTTTTCACAGTGTTTTTGATCAAAAAAAGTAACCCTGGTGACCATAATCTTACTGACACCAACTTTTGGGATGGTAATGCATCTGTACAGCATCTGATTTAATCAGATTTAGACTCACTGTACAGTTTCACTGTAAATTTATAATGGAATTAAGCAAACATTTTGCCCTCTATTGGTAATATCATTAACGTTCATATACCACCCCAGGTTTATGTCATTAATTAGCATGCCATCCGGATGTCAGAGATACTGCATGACTTCATGAACCGAAACTATCATTAGCTAAACGACATCCTCTCTGTAATTTAATTCATAAGCTTGGAACTCCTCCAGATCGTGCAAACCACCCCGATCTATCAATCAGACACAAACCTTTAGAATAGAAATGCAGTGGGTATAGTTTGTGCCGGAACTAATGTTCTCAGATTAATCAAGATCAGTCAACTAAAGACCAAAGACCAAATGCTCACTCGTAGACACCAGTTTGTCATGGCTGTCAACATAATAGCAAAGCTGGGCAGCAAAGCATCATATTCCAATATCAGTTAATACAGATTTCTGAATAAGGATGCCCCATAAGAGGGGCTTTACCTTCAAAGGATTCCTTGTACTGGACGATGTTTGGATGGCTCATGTTGGCTAGAACTGCCACCTCTTTACGTGATTCTTGTCTTTCTTTGTTTGACATCTGATGAGAAAAAGAACACTGCATGTATATATAAAGGAAGATAGCCCATCAAATATCACATAGTCTATCGTATTTAGGGTTTTAAAGGGGACATATCATGAAATCTGACTTTTTCCGTGTTTAAGTGCTATAATCGGATCTGCGGTGCATCTACTAAACTAGAAAATGTGAAAAGTGACAACCCAGTAACTTTGTTTTGGTAAGCCTTTCTCTGCTAGTATGTATTTCAGATTTCGCTCCCCTTCTGGCATAGAAAGGGGATCTTATCAAAATATTACCGCCCCTTATACTGCAAGTTTCCACGTTTGACAAGAAAATGTCACAGCTGTCTTACAAAAACCTCAGTGACATGTCAAATTGTGTAAAAGTTAAACATGTCAATGAGATGAATCAATGTAACTCCACAAAAAATACATAAATGTATCCACTAACCATTCAGAAATGTACAGGTGTGTCTAAAGGGCATACACTGTGCGAATTTCGTCCGATTTTGAGCCGAATTCTGACTCGTGCGACTCTTTTTCGGGTCGGGACGATTTTCAGCTTTGTCGTGCGTCGTTTGTCGTGCAGTGTTCGTGCAGTGTACAAGGGGAAACGAGAGGCGATTAACCTCTCCCGATCGGCAATCGGATGGTCGGATGAATTTCTGGCATGTCAGAAATTTTGGTCGCTCCTCGTGACTATATCGCACAGTTGAAGCAGAGCTACGAACCGATCGCCCTAAACTCAGTGTTTTTTTCCCTCACTGCGCCTGCGCGAAAACAGAAGTTTAAGCATTTCAATCTGAAAAAAAAAAAAAAAAAACGAACAGAGGGAAGTCTTTAAGTTCTGTAGTTCAAACTAGCTACAAATTACTGTTGCTTATCTACAGTTTGTCCAGTTATTACCCACGTCTTCCAAGCTGCGATGTAGCACCGTGCCTCTTTTATTAATTTGTCAAAAAATGTTTTTGAAATAAACCTGTTTTTAATTTTCATTGATGACTAATTATTCCAGTGTTCGGACATATTATAGACTGTTAACATAATGATATGCCTATAATTCATTGTAATCGGCCTAAATGTTAAGACAATTTTCAATTAGGATCCTCATTGAAAATTGTCTAAAACATTTAGGTAGATTACAATGAATTATAGGCATATAATTATATTATTATTATTTTATTATTCCTCGAGGAGTAGGCTTCTATTTAATATTTTATTATCCTCAGCGCGCATTGCGGTGATGTGCTGTGAAATTATTGCGTGGCAAATTAATTATAATAGCAGATCAATTTAATAATAAAATTAGCCTTCCCTAATACAATAATACTAATAACAATTTAATACATAAATTGGAAGTGCTAAATCATCTTGATAGCTGATACTTGTTTTGACAATATCTCTGGATAGGCTATATGATATCGTCTACCAACCCAACACGGGGGGTTATCGCACATATTTCACACGTATAGTGTGAGCAGTCAAGTCGCAGCTCGACGTTCGGACCGTATAGTGTGAGCACATAAATCCTGAGCTCTAGCTTTACATCGCATGCGATTTACTCGTTCAGTGTGAGTAGGTACCTTGCTGAAATCGCACAGACATCGCACAGTGTATGCCCGCCTTACGGCCTCGTTTACACTGTCAGTTTAATGTGACCAAATTCCGATTTTTTTGCTCATGTGACACAGATTGGATGTGTTCTATGACAGTGTAAACAGGAAAAAAACGCATGCATTCGGATATTTCGAAATTGGTTTCAGGCCTCGTTCATATGTGGAAATAAATCAGATATCAATCAGATATGTGACAATGCAACTGTCATGTAAGCAAGCAGATCGTATTTTCTGAGGCATTAGGCTACGTCTCAGCGGTTTAATGACGAGAGAAACCCCGACGCGCATCTGCAAAGGGACGCCATGGCCCGACGAAACGTTGTGTCGTCGTAGGAGAGGAATGTGGACACACGTTGACACAACATATCATATATCTATGCACAAATTTTATTTCTCTTGCCATTTATGCCAAAAATAGTTTTTGAGCGCATTTGTTACGCAGTTTTCACGTGCATGTGATATGCATTTTATGGAGTGTAATACACACACACTCCACACCGCTAATCCTACCAAAGGGGTTTACAGCGCGTGTCATGCACGCAAAAACTATTTTTGGTGTATAAATGGCACGAGAAATAAAATTAGTGGTATAGATACGTACTTTCATGAGATTCTGTTGTATGTTCCCACCGGTCCTGAGATCTCTCTCCCACAGAATAACAGAAGCATATGCGCAGGCTGCAATGATGGCAGTTTCCGTCCTCCTTCCGCCTCAAAATAATGATGATGTTTGGCGAACTTCGCATATATCGCAAACTAGAATCAAGCATATTTGGCATTCATCCATCTGTGCAAGAGAATTTAACCCTTTAACTTAAGCATGTGCAATGTTTCAGTTAGTATGTCAAGTGTGAACACATGAATCGGATATGGGTCACAGTTAAAAGTAGAGGTCGACCGATAGTGGATTTTACCGATATTTAGGTTTGACCGTATACGTGCCGATAATCGATGAATCAACTGATATTTTTAAAATGAATACCGGATATAAAAAAAACATAACACTCCAAGTTAAACAGTGCTGAACTAAAATGTGCTATATGAAATAAATATATAAATATGAATATATTAAAATCAGAAGTTCTAAAGGAAATTATTTTGAATATTAAAATATTACAGGTTTCTTTATTTGAGCAAGACAATTGTACCTTGATCATTCATTTTAGTTCATAGTACATTGTAGGCTTGGGCGGTATCCAAATTTTGATACCGTCAAACCTCCTCCCTATTTTACCGGGGTATACGGTATTACCGTGACTAATTAAAAATTATGACATAAGGCTCAGACAGCGTCACCAAACTGTTGGCTTGTGCCTACACCGTTCAGAAACTGAATACCAGATCGGGACAAAAAATATATTAAAAAAAAAAGGCCAACCCGTGCACGTTGTGTCTGATCCCTGCTGACGGCATTAAATGTAATATGAGCCGGAGCCCTATTTAGACTCGACTATTTTTAATACGTGGGCCGTTATAATATGGTGGCGCCAAATAATTTTTTAACCCAGGTGCTGAGGGGGTGGTAGATATAAATACTATTTATAAATGAGCAAACATGGGACAATTAATAATATTTAATTATTTTAATTATGACAATTGTATTCATTTTATTAATTAATTTAAATTAAATTAACAAGCAACAAGCAAGAAGTGCATTTGTAAATCCGGTGACACGCGTCCATCGATTTTTATTAATACAACTTTTCTGTCAGGGCTGCAAAGATTAAGTTGACGATCGCCATCTCCTAGTGAAGGCGCATATATAGAGAGAAATGCAAATCACGGATTACATAATCAGAAGGTATAGGCTAGCCTTTTTCTTTTCGTTTTGAATTGTTTCGTTTAAAGAAATTGACGATTTATATCTCCGTAGTGAACGCGCCTATAGAGAGAAATGCACATCATGGATTAATCAGAGAGTATGCTGCCTATATTTCTTTTCCTTTAGAATTGTTTCGTTTAAAGAAATTGACGAATCGCCATCTCCATAGTGAACGATAGAGAGAAATGCACATCATGGATTACATAATCAGAGAGTAGGCTAGCCTCTTTATTTTCGTTTTGAATAGTTTCGTTTAATTTGATGATCGCCATTTCCGTATGAACGCGCATGGAGAGAAATGCACATCATGGATTAAATAATCAGCGAGTGGCCTATTTCTTTTCGTTTTGAATTGTTTCGTTTAAAGAAATTTCAAGCTTTATTTAGATATCTGTCATGTCTGTGAGACATACACTGAGTTTCGGTTAATTTATGATGGGATTTCAATGCAAGTGACCGCGGCGCGCCAGCGCACGATCATGTCATGATTATGTTGTCTGCTATATTTGATTCTTATTTATTATTGGTTGATAAAAAAATTATTAAAATTAAGATACAATTTATACAAAACGAAAATCACTTTTAAGAAAGCCTTTTACTAAATGAAACTTAATTAAGTGGTCAATGTCTGACTCCCGATGCATCCCATCTTACTCGTACTGTTCAGTTTTCATTATCAACGTAAAAAAAATAATACTATAATATTTTAACAAATATAAACTAATGCGCTTATTTAATGAACTCGGGGCAAAATGCATCCTCGCAGCAGTGAGTGGGTGGTTGTTTCGGAGATGCAACATTAGGTTAGAGGTGTTTCCATCTCTCGCGGTCACCTTTTTTATTGCAACATTTACATATTGCGTCAGTATTTACCGCCACTCCCTTCTCTCTCTCTCTCTCTCTTTCTCCTCCACACTGTCACTTGATGACAACTACATAAGCATTTTTAGGAATTGAATAAATTATATTTATATATTATATATAAGTGCCGGTAATGACGGTATTGAAACTGATACCGTTGCTATTTTAAGACCCCGCGGTATACGATATTACCGTAATACCGCCCAACCCTAGTACATTGAGTTTTACATTTTATTTTATCTGTTAACCTTAATCTTGAAATTAACAAACTAACAATGAACAATACTACAACATTCATTAACCTTAGTTAATGCTAAAAATTTAATCTTATTGTAAAGTGTTACCATTTCATTTAAATCCAAAGAGTCTGCTATGCTTAAAGATGGCCATCTTTAAATATCGGCAAAGGCCAAAGCATTAAAATTGCATAAATGTATATTACATGTATAGTCTCTCACTTTATTTACTTCTATATTAGAACACTTGATGATCATCTAATCAAAATAACAATATGTATTGCATTGATAAAAAAGAATAGAATCGAATGCGTTTCTGATATGTTTCTGTCGGCTGCATGAATGTTGAGAAAGCAATCACGTCACTAGCTTTAAATATGCAACTTCACCGGCTAATGAATGCATAAAAGTGACCAGCTGGATATAAACTAATGCAAATAGATGGTAACAATTGCAACATTAAACATTTGGGTCAGGTTTGCGTGTGTTTTTGTCACATTGTTTTAACCGCTTGAGGTACTAATGTTAGTCCTCACAGCCTCGACGGCAAACATACTTCTGTTCTTTCTCTGCTAATGCAGCATCTAGTCAACAAATTAATTACTTTATAATGACATGGAAACATGGACTGTAGTGTTCTGCATTCCTACTGTTTCGCAGTCAGTGTTTTAAATGCGCATCTGAAATGTCAGTGCTCTCCGTGAAGCGTGTTCTCTCTGTGCTGTGTGCAGCCTCATGTGTTACAATAAACAACACGCGGTGCCAGTGATAGTTTTTATTGTGCCCCTAGAGGCCAATCTCACTCTGTATAATGCCAGCAGTCTCTTCTCAGTGCTCTTGTACTGTGTAATGACTAGGGCTGGGCGATATAGCCTCAAAATTCTATCACTTTATTTCAAGAATATTTGCGATAATGATTTTTATGACGATATAAACACTTTTTTTGTTGTTGTTGAAAATTTTCTTATGTTTATCTCACCTAAATGTTTGCTCACTCATTGCGTTTTTAAAATGTGGTAATTTTGTTGTTAAGAGTTTACACAACACAAGGAAGCTTGATTTCAATCTTTGAATTAAATGTTAAATGTTTGTAGGTCTAACACCAGTATTCAGAAATACTACAGAAACATAATAAAGTAATCAAATGTAAAATAACACAGTCTTTTAGTTCTGTTTCCTGATTAAATTAAATACATAGGCTAATAATTCTCATTCATTACAATTAAAGCTATCTTTTGTTGTTTTGACGACAACATTGATGACAGACGCATAGCCTATGGCTGCTGTCACTTTTACAGCTAGTGCACGGATCCATTGCTGTTTTCATTATACTGTCTGTCACACTGTCACATGCGTTTTATACATAACCGACTGTGTTTATGAGTATACTTACCAAGACCGGAAGTTTGACACAATTTTGTGTTTTTCCCCCATTAAAGCGATATAATCCGCGAAAAATTACTTTAGTTTCTCGCGAGCTGCACTCTATGTATGCACGCAGTGCAACTATCTCAGAGAGTGCGCGAGTAGCTTACTGGATAGTTTAAAACCGCTTGAATGTTGAAACTGATAAGAATTAAGAAGACTTGAAAATTATAAACTTTAGTTACGATGCACTGATGGCCCGATTGTGCAAGAGACCATTCAGTCATGTCCCGACTCCTAAACGCGCGCGAGAGAAGACGCGCGTCGGCAGCCCCGCTGAACACTCAAGCTGTTTGTGAAATTGCTAAATGGTCATCGGAGGCTGACAGGCTGCTCTCGCGCTCAGACAGGTGTTGTTGTTGTGCGTGCTAGGGAATGTAAATGCGCCATATGTCATTGCGTCGCTATATCATTGATATCGCGATATGACACTTTTTTTATCATGTAAAAATGTATACCGGTATTATTGTGGACTGTATGATATGGCACACCCCTAGTAATGACAGAGCACTCTTCTCAGCCGCTCCAGCAACGGACGCAACACAGAAAAACTATCGGTATGAATTTTTGCCGATAACGATAGTTCCTCCTATCAACTATCGGTACCGATATATCTGCAAAACCGATGAATCGGTCGACCTCTAATTGAAAGAACGTGTAAACGGACGGTCGCAAAAAATTGGATATAGGCAACAAATCAGAATAGGGCATCAAGACCTGCAGTGTAAACGAGGCCTAAAAGTTGCAAACCTCTTCCTGAGTCTCTCAGTAAGGTTGCAATTCGCTACTGATTACTTCTGAGATTTTAGCTGAGTGAAATTATTCATGTGCTTTGTTATTGTATCCGAACAAAGCTCGTCTAAAGGATCGGCCCTCTTCTAAACAGGGGCGGGTAGCAGCAGCTCATTTGCATTTAAAGGGACACCCAAAAAAACGGCGCGTTTTTGCTCACATAAAATTTGACAAGCTATATTAAATGATCTGGGGGGTATTTTGAGCTGAAATTTCACAGACACATTCTGGGGACACCATAGACTTATATTACATCTTGTGAAAAGGAGCATGATGTGTCACCTATAATGACTGAAATACCCATTTAAGTTGCCATATGATGTCTAAGAGAGAGAAATGATCAACTCACCCTGGAGATGCCAATCTCCTTGATAACATATTGTCGGCCATCTGTCCTTGACTTGACCAAGATGGCTTTCCCAAAGGACCCCTCACCAATCTTCTTCAACCTCTCATATTTATCCATGTTTATAAAAATGACTTCTCATGCTGAGTCCGAGAGAACAAAATACATGAAAATAAAATTATCAGAAAAACAGTACAAGGATTTAAAAAAAAATTATATGTAAAATTATATATATATATATATATATATATATATGTGTGTGTGTATATATACAGGTCCTTCTCAAAAAATTAGCATATTGTGATAAAGTTCATTATTTTCCATAATGTAATGATAAAAATTAAACTTTCATATATTTTAGATTCATTGCACACCAACTGAAATATTTCAGGTCTTTTATTGTTTTAATACTGATGATTTTGGCATACAGCTCATGAAAACCCAAAATTCCTGTCTCAAAAAATTAGCATATCATGAAAAGGGTCTCTAAACGAGCTATTAACCTAATCATCTGAATCAACTAATTAACTCTAAACACCTGCAAAAGATTCCTGAGGCTTTTAAAAACTCCCAGCCTGTTTCATTACTCAAAACCGCAATAATGGGTAAGACTGCCGACCTGACTGCTGTCCAGAAGGCCATCATTGACACCCTCAAGCAAGAGGGTAAGACACAGAGAAATTTCTGAACAAATAGGCTGTTCCCAGAGTGCTGTATCAAGACACCTCAGTGGGAAGTCTGTGGGAAGGAAAAAGTGTGGCAAAAAACGCTGCACAACGAGAAGAGGTGACCGGACCCTGAGGAAGATTGTGGAGAAAGACCGATTCCAGACCATGGGGGACCTGCGGAAGCAGTGGACTGAGTCTGGAGTAGAAACATCCAGAGTCACCGTGCACAGGCGTGTGCAGGAAATGGGCTACAGGTGCCGCATTCCCCAGGTCAAGCCACTTTTGAACCAGAAACAGCGGCAGAAGCGCCTGACCTGGGCTACAGAGCAACACTGGACTGTTGCTCAGTTTTGCATGTCATTCGGAAATCAAGGTGCCAGAGTCTGGAGGAAGACTGGGGAGAAGGAAATGCCAAAATGCCTGAAGTCCAGTGTCAAGTACCCACAGTCAGTGATGGTCTCGGGTGCCATGTCAGCTGCTGGTGTTGGTCCACTGTGTTTTATCAAGGGCAGGGTCAATGCAGCTAGCTATCAGGAGATTTTGGAGCACTTCATGCTTCCATCTGCTGAAAAGCTTTATGGAGATGAAGATTTCATTTTTCAGCACGACCTGGCACCTGCTCACAGTGCCAAAACCACTGGTAAATGGTTTACTGACCATGGTATTACTGTGCTCAATTGGCCTGCCAACTCTCCTGACCTGAACCCCATAGAGAATCTTTGGGATATTGAGAAGAGAAAGTTGAGAGACGCAAGACCCAACACTCTGGATGAGCTTAAGGCCGCTATCGAAGCATCCTGGGCCTCCATAACACCTCAGCAGTGCCACAGGCTGATTGCCTCCATGCCACGCCGCATTGAAACAGTCATTTCTGCAAAAGGATTCCCGACCAAGTATTGACTATTGAGTGCATAACTGAACATAATTATTTGAAGGTTGACTTTTTTTTTTGTATTAAAAACACTTCTTTTATTGGTCGGATGAAATATGCTAATTTTTTGAGACAGGAATTTTGGGTTTTCATGAGCTGTATGCCAAAATCAGTATTAAAACAATAAAAGACCTGAAATATTTCAGTTGGTGTGCAATGAATCTAAAATGTATGAAAGTTAAATTTTTATCATTGCATTATGGAAAATAATGAACTTCATCACAATATGCTAATTTTTTGAGAAGGACCTGTACATACACCGAACAAAATTATAAACAACACTTTTGTTTTTGCCCCCATTTTTCATGAGCGGAACTCAAAGATCTAAGACTTTTTCTATGTACACAAAAGACCTATTTCTCTCAAATACTGTTCACAAATCTGTCTAAATCTGTATTAGTGAGCACTTCTCCTTTGCCGAGATAATCAATCCACCTCACAGGTGGGGCATATTGTGGCACAAGATGCTGATTAGACAACATGATTATTCCACAGATGTTCCTTAAGCTGGCCACAATAAAAGGCCACTCTTAAATGTGCATTTGTACTGTATGTGGTGGTGGGGGTGGGGTCCGGGGGGGGGGGGGGATGGGTGGGGTCCGGGGGGGTGGGGACACGTTGTCGTATACGCCGATCCAGAGCATCACAAACATGCTTAATGGGTGACATGTACGGTGATTATGCTGGCGATGCAAGAACTGGGATGTTTTCCACTTCCAGGAATTGTGTACAGATCCTTGCAACAGGGGGCCGTGCATTATCATGCTGCAACATGAGGTGGTGGTCGTGGATGAATGGCACAACAATGGGCCTCAGGATCTCGTCACGGTATCTCTGTGCATTCAAAATGCCATCCATAAAATGCATCTGTGTTCGTTGTCCATATCATACACCTGCCCATACCATAACACAACCGCCACCATGGGCCACTCAATCGACAAAGTTGACATCAGCAAACCTCTCACCCACACCACACCACACCACACCACACCACACACATGTACACCCTCACATGTACAGTGAAAACCAGGATTCATCCGTGAAGAGAACACCTCTCCAAAGTACCAGACGCCATCGAATGTAAGCATTTGCCCACTCAAGTTGGTTACGACGACGAACTACAGTCAGGTCGAGACCCCAATGAGGACGACGAGCATGCAGATGAGCTTCCCTGAGATGGTTTCTAAAAGTTTGTTCAGAAATTCTTAGGTTATGCAAACCGACTGTTGCAGCAGCTGTCGTCGATCGATTCCAATATTTTCCGAATGCATCGCCATTCTCTCTCAAATCAATTCTGAGCTTAGCTTTTAACATCAGATGGCATTCTAGGCTAGTTTTTAATCGCACGCTCAAATGCTCACAAAGAAGAGCGCTCGTGCGCTTTGCTGAGTCTGAGAATTTAATTGCACCGAATGTTTTATGACGCGAGATTAATGTAAACAGCCCACTGGCACTTCAACCTTTTCGAACTTTATGATTGATTATTTCATAGAAGGTTCAAGTGGTGTGTCTAAGGCATTATAAGCCAGCAGAGTACGGCTGTTTCTAAAGCATGCAGTGCCATCTGCTGTTAAAAACTAAGCTCAAAATCGATTAGAGAGAATCGCTATGCATTCGGAAAAACTCAGAATCGATCCAGAATAATTTCTCGATTCACGATGCATTTACGATCACGATTTATTGTCCCAGCCCTACTGTCCAGGTGGCTGGTCTCAGACGATCTTGGAGGTGAAGATGCTGGATGTGGAGGTCCTGGGATGGTGTGGTTACACGCGGCTTATGGCAGAGAAATGAACATTTAATTCACGGGCAACAGCTCTGGTGGACATTCCTGCAGGCAACATGCCAATTGCACACTCCTTCAAAACTTGCGACATCTGTGGCATTGTGCTGTGTGATAAAACTGCACATTTTAGAGTGGCCTTTAATTGTGGCCAGCCTAAGGCACACCTGTGCAATAATCATGCTGTCTAATGGTGGATGGATTATCTCAGCAAAGGAGAAGTGCTCACTAATACAGATTTAGACAGATTTGTGAACAATTTGAAATAGGCCTTTTGTGTACATAGAAAAAGTCTTAGATCTTTGAGTTCAGCTCATGAATAATGGGGGCAAAAACAAAAGTGTTGCATTTATAATTTTGTTCAGTGTATAGGTAATCTATATATATATATATATATATATATATATATATATATATATATATATATAAGTCAACAAAATATATTGTCTGATAGCACTAGAGCAATCAACTGACATTTTCCTCTAATATTTCTATAGTTTGGGCATTTTAAAAGTCATATTCAGCTGTCATCCATTCACGGAGCCAGCGGAAATTACTAAACCAACTCAAGCAGAGCACCTCCTGATGACTGAAAGGTTATTATCTTTTTCCCCACAGAAACCAGCTGCATGCTGGGAATCACTACAACTGCCACCTGGCCTAGACGAAGCAAAGGCAGTAATGCCTTTTAGACAAACTAGTGGGACAAAAATAAAGCATAGCACCAATGCAACCTTGGACAAATGCTAAAACTAAGCCAGTCTAAAAGCAAAAGCCAGACAGTGTATGTGGGTTTATGAATTAAATATGACATGTCAGGAGGAATTACCCACCACCCTTTAAAGGGGGTAAGAGATTGTACAAAGGCACAGGATAAAACAAAGAATCAGGCTGACAGATGGAGAGAGAACCACAAGATAGCAATAAATTAGATTAACAACCTGATGAAAGCTTTGTCGTCCAATAATAATGAAGCAAAGCTGACAAAACAGAAACTTACAAGCTGTACAGACCAGGACAAAAACACTGCTTTAGACTTGGACTGACTTGCAGTTTCCCATTTACAATATTAGACCTATACAATCAAGATTTGGTAGGCTGCTTTATGTTATGTGAATAAAAGCATAATCGCATAAACATTTCATTGCAAAGTTTCAACAAAATCAGCTGATGTCTCATTTAGCGGGGCCTTGAACGGGTCGCTGTCCAAACTTATGATAATAAGCTAACGTTACTAAAAGCGTGCTAAGGAAAACTGTGAAGAGAAATTAGCAGTCTCGTTGAAATTCCGCGAAATGACACTGACAGTCACTTTAAAGCAGAGCGCTGCAATATGTTCAAGATACAAGACAGAATTTGGCAAAATAAATTAGTTCTTACCTTCTATATTCCGAATAGTGAGCGAGCACTGGCAGCATCAGTGCAGCACACATTAAGATTTTCTATTGTGGGCGGTCTCATGTGTGCAGACGGCACACGCTAACTGAGAGGAGCGATTTGATTGGTCCGCTCTCACGTCAAATAACAGATGATAGGGTGAAAAACATGTCGCTCAATATTCATGGCCGTTAGGTTTGTCTGTCAATGTTTGGCGCAAAATTCCCCCTTAGCAACCGTCACCGGTTGGTACACGGTCATGGAGCCACTACAGAGGCAGTCTTTGGCCACTATCCGCTTTCATGGCCTTTCCAATTGTGAAAATGAACTGAAAAAAAGGATTAACGGATTCTGGTGCACATCATTTGTGATGTACAAAGCATATTGTATTTGTTTTTTATTTAGGAAAAAAAATCCTCATTATTTTTTTATTATTTATATTTGTTTACAATGTGCATTATTTATATTATTATTATTATATTTTGTAGATATGGTTATTTTGATTCTATATATTGTCATATATATTAATTAATTACTTCATTAATTATCTTTATTATTGTGTTGTCCTCACCTATGGACTATGTTTTAAAATTATTGTAAACAGCGAAAATAATCTCGAAGTTGTTTCCACTTCAAACGATTTCTTTACTATTTTATCTTTCTGAACCAACACTGCTGCCTGTAGCAGTCGGTAGCAGTGCGTTTGGCTCCATCTATCGGCTGACATCGCGCAGTGCAGTCAATATGGCGGCACCCGTTCCTTCCGTAATTTTCACATTTTAGCGACACAATTTGACCTGAATGAGAACAAACGAGTGTATCATCTTATCGATATTTAACGTGAGTTCGATGTCTTGTCTTTTAAAAGCCTAAATCCAGATGTAATTGTGCAACTTTGTACAACCATTTAACAATGTCGCCGTGCATGCTGGATTAAATGCTGGTTTCATTACTTATGAATCTCAAATAAACCAAAAAAAATGTCGTCTTAGCACTACCTTGGAGTGCCATGCAAATACATACTTAATATTATGCATATGTACTTGAGGCAAGTCAATATTAAGTAACTTGACATTGATTGACATGTCAACGAAATGTTATTTTAAGTTAAAATAATAATATTTATTGGACATGCAATCAATCAAGTTCAAGCAAAAATCCATAGTTTCTTTATAACCATTTTTTTTACTACTAAGACACAGTCACTATTTTCAGTTGTATTTTCACCTTTACTTGTTCAATATCTGATTAGAGGGCAGCAGTCGTCATTCAGCACTGTTTATTTCTGTTGTAGGGTGATGTCCAGACTGGCCGTAGTGTTTGGAGGTTCTCGTGGCATTGGGCGAGCAGTTTGTCAGCTGCTGGCACAGAGGGGTCATAGGGTTGTGCTGCTGTCCAGGAATAAGGAGGCTGCACAGGATACTGCTGCATCTCTGCCTGGAGGTGAGTAAGTGAATACAATTATCATTTTGAATGAGTTGCAGTGGTTCGTCGATGAAAATTATAGGCTATCACTTTAATTTGGCAGTGTAGACATCATACACCTTAAGGAATTGTTTTTACTTAAATGTAAGTGATGTGTAATAGTATTCATCTATCAAAGGGATGCAATTGAAAAGTCGAAAAAAAAGCATACGAAAATGCAAGTACCTTTAATCTTAAATGGCATTATAATATATGTTATAATTCTGGAGTATATATTTAATTTCAGAAAAACATTTGGGTCTTAGCTGTGATGTTTCTAAAGAAGAAGATGTTCAGAGAGCATTTGAGACCATCAGCAAGAACTGTGGCACTGTGGGATACTTGGTTAACGCGGCTGGCATCAACAGGTCAGAGACTCCAAAAAAATGTATTGTGTTTTTGAAAAAATATATCAGTTTCCATAGCCAAAAAGAAACAATTATATTAAAAATAGCGTTCTAATATATTATTTAATGTGTATTTATTTTAAAGAGATGCATTGTTACTGAGAAGTAAATCTGCAGACATGCTGTCTGTTCTGCATACCAACCTACTGGGCTCAATGTTCACGTGCAGAGGTGCTTTACGCAGCATGCTCAGCCACGGAGGAGCAATTGTCAACATTGGTGAGCTATATGTATCTATGTCCCACTACCTTATGATTTTATTATTATTGTAGTATTTCAGTTCTGAAGTGTCACGAAGATTAAACTGGAGAAAACGGTAAAATTCACCCTGCATCTTCAGCTGGACAATTTGGATTCATTTAATTACCACTAGATGGCGTAAAAACTCCAGATTTGAAATAGTATTGCTAGTTCTGCATCATTATATAGTTCTTACATTTGGCAAATTCTGACAGTAACTGTAAACTTTCTCTTGAGATTATGCAATATGGTAAATTAGAATTTCTGATGGGTGTAATCAGAATAAAAAAAATTACATGACAAAGTAAGAGTTTGACATGTTTATTCAGCATCAATGAGAATATGTACAGTATAAACCTCCTGTGTATGAATGTTAACCCCATAAAGCCTGACATAATGAAATAAGTCACATTTATATATTTTTTTAAATGGAAGTTCTCCCAATAATATATCTGCTATTTAAATACTTAGTTGTATGACCAAAGCTCTGTCGTTTTTAATTGTGGGGGGCAAAACATAAAATGCAGTGCAATACAATGATGATTGAGATATGTACAAATAAATGTTAACATCTCAAAAGCCTGATGTTATAATGTGGGTCCCAAATATGATGCATGATTTTTCTAAAAAATAAGTATGGATGAAGTAAACATAAGTTGCTTAACTCTAGTAAGTGTTTATCTTGAAATGTTACTAACAATATAAAAGTTATTCTTTATTTACTTTAAAAAAAACATCAGTATCAGGTTTCACAGCAAAAAGATACACATGTAACATGACCTGCAAGGGGAAGTTTTTAGAATTAGGCCTTATACTTATTTAGAAAAGGCCTTATACTTGCTAAAAAAAGAAATTTGCTTTTCAAGTATGATACAGTAAGCTTTATAGGGTTAATGATGTGTTTGCTCAGGCTCTGTGGTGGGTGTGAAGGGTAACTCCGGCCAGTGTGTGTACAGTGCCAGTAAAGCTGGACTGGAGGGATTCACTCGCTCCCTGGCAAAGGAAGTTGCTACCCGGAATATACGAGTGAACTTGGTGGCTCCAGGTTGTTTGTCCTCTCTTTTTCTTAATTCTACTACTACTTTTGCCTATTAACCTACATATTATCTGTCATATAAGTGCAGCTGAGAATTCGTCTCACTCTCCCCTCTCAGGATTCATTCTGACGGACATGACGGCAGCGCTGGAGAAGGAAGAAGCAGCGAGGAGAATTCCACTGGGCCGTTTTGGGGAACCTGCAGAGGCGGCCCAGGCTGTCCTTTTCCTCCTGGAATCCCCTTACATCACAGGACAGGTTCTGCTCGTGGACGGAGGACTACGATTGGCATTGTGATGAAAACATGAGCTGACTGAGTCATTGAAGTGTTAAAGTGGATACTTTTGTTTTGCTGATAAAGCACAATATTCATATTGAATCAAAGCTTGATATTGTTGATCATCTCTCCATGGAAATCTGAGTCACACAAAACTGTGTAAGAGTAGTTTTGGCCCATCTGGATTGGATTAATGTTATTCTTGGGTTTTGGTTGCATGTTTCATTCTTGGGCTGACAGGTCACAGGTCAACGTTTGGGAGGATATGACTAGCTTTTTGATTTCATAGTTATTTTCAGCATCCAAATAAGCTAGGCTACATTATACTTACAAATGTGCTAAACCCCTAACCCCTTTAAACAATTGTTTAGAAGGAAAATTAAAATGTAAAATCGGGCCTTCTCACCACATCAAAGTACAGATCACTAAAAAGCTCATTCAGC
Organism: Siphateles boraxobius; assembly: GCF_051911475.1. NCBI lineage: Eukaryota > Metazoa > Chordata > Actinopteri > Cypriniformes > Leuciscidae > Siphateles > Siphateles boraxobius. The sequence continues at coordinate 10,956,696 of NW_027509208.1, forward strand.
TTTATTGAGAGATGTTTTTGCCAAGAGCAATTGGACTCAACCCAGACTCAATACTTTCAGAGACATTTATTTATTGTACTATTCATAAACCAGAAGAGAATAAGGAGAACAGTCCGTATACAGGCACAGGTTGGCTTGGAAATCAGAAAATATTGCAAAAAAAGAGCCTCCTAAAATCTGACTTATTTGAAGGATAAACAGCTGTGTAAGAAAGAGCATATGCAATCACAGGCTTACATGTATACATTCTGCTATATTTTGTGTATATACGTTGCATGTGTGTGAGAGATGGCTAAACGTATTTGATATTCAACTGATCAGAGCAAGTGTTGAGAGAATGCTAATATAACTTTAAATGTGTATTAAATTTTGCTTTCAGTGTTATTTTGTTATATAATGCTTTCGGTGTTATTTTTTTCTTGAAAGAGCCAATTAACTATTAATGAACAAATCCGTGCGGCCAATATCACATTTTGTGTTATGTTTCTGTAATTCCAAACCTGAAAACTGAAGCCTACCTGCCAAAGAATTACCATCTGCTCATTCCATGCACCACCATCATCATTCAAATCAATATTCCTATAAATCTCCTCTTCATCCACCATCAGCCAATCCTTCACAAACATGTGCCGATTCCGCTTCCTATACTTTCCCCATAAGCATTCCTCCTCCCTCTCGCTTCCACAGAAACACAAACATCTGTCAGTCAGCCAAAACTTGCAAAAAATCTCATCACTCGTGTTAATGACGCAACAGTGTCCGCTTTTACCCTCTCGTAAAAATGAACAAAAAGACGGGGTGGGGAAAAGGTCATTAAGGCCCTGCCTTGTGAGACATCTCTGGATTGTAGATCCAGACGCAGCTTCTATCTGATCAATGCGTGGGATCTCAAGGACCCTGAAGCTCCAGGGACGAGGGGGTCCATGGAGTTTCAGGTGTGTCCATCTTCCTGTTCCCTACTTCCAGAGAACCCCCAACCACCCAAAAAAAAGTCCTATTTCCTGTGCTGGAGAGGAAGACATTTCCTCCAGCATTTTATAAATATAACTAATCTTAGGTATTATATAACTAAATACATAAAAAGTGTTACATGATGGCACTGTAGTAACATGCACAGCTAGATGCTAGTTATTTGAATAAATGTTTTTTATTTGATTTTTTTTTTAAGTTAATTTAAAATTAAATATTTCATAGGCACTTGTGAAAATCTAGAGATGAAAAACAAGGTGATCATCGGTATACTACCTCCTTCCTTAAAGCCGTGCTGGTGTGTGTGTGTGTATGTTAAGTGCGCCAGCGAACCATTTAGTCTGTTTATGACCTCTTTTAAGCACCCACATTACTTCCCCTCAGGAAACAACTGAAATAAAGCATAGTGAATGGTCTAGTCCTCCTCGGGCAGAGAAGTGATAATACCAAGAATCAAACTCTCTGAGGAAATGCTGAGCGAAGCCATTCAAAGTCATTCCATCACTTTTTCTTCCAACCCCCTTAAGAGAAAGAGGTTCTTGTTGGGAAATGGGTGGGGATTATGGAGTACGCTGGATCAAGCTTCGAAGGTCAGATCCTCCATGCTAGGCTCTACAGGTCGTCGCTCTCCACTAGGGTGCCGGGAGGAAGAGGATTGGAGTCTGGGAAGAAGGCTGCCTTCACGTCCAGGCCCCGTTCTGTCAGAGCGGCGTAGCGGCTCGTCGATGGGCGCACCTTCTTGGGCTTTGGGGTGTGAGTTTGCTGCCACTGGGCTGAAGAAAAGGGCGAGGATGAACACCATTTCACAGTTAGAAGAAATAACAGGATGTAAAATGTATGTCTACATAATCAATGTAGTTTCTCAATTACAAAAACATATGTAGACTTTCCTGTATGTAATAGAATGATTCATTTAGGGTTAACATGGTATAGCGGTACAAAAAAGTCAAATATGTAGTATAGAAATAGTTGATTTGAAAGGAGTTCAAATGATGTAGTTTGATATTAATGTGTATCTGCTGGAGCAAAGCAATAGTTATTTTCTTAATTACAATAAAGTTTTTTGTCTAAAATATTTGGGAGAATATATGCTGAAACATGCACCATCTGACACAGTTTGACTGAAATGTGGGCATTTGATTTGATTTATGTTCCTATCAACTGTCAATATGTATGATATATCAAATTTTATCATGTAGTTTACTGGCTGATATTGAAGTTTTTTTGTTTTCACTTCTAGCATTTAAAATTAATAACTTTAGCTTTTAGAATTTATCTTTGAATATATTCATACAATACAAATATTATTGAAAATTTATTCAAATATACATTATATATTAATTGATTATCAGCTATAAAATAAGATAAAATAATACATAAAAACTTATTGGTATCAGCCAGAGTTTTAATATTTTTAATTTGATTTAAGTCACAAATCCCGTTCCAATTCATTCCAGACTGAATGAATGTTATAATCTCCATCATACCATGATTAAAATTGAAATGTATCCAGTGTTAAATCACACCCCTTCTGTGATTCTAACCACTTTCATAGGACTCTGTCAGCCCATTGTTAGTTTAACCTTAGGTAATCCATCCGTATTGTTAAACCTGTTGTTGATGGCAAACACAGCACTGGTGGATGGGATTGCTATGGGAACAGCACTGGGCGGAGGAAGGGAGTGTGCTTTTATTGGACAGATTTAATACGGTTTCTTCCTTAGTCTGAAGCAACTTATGCAAGAACATTGATCAGATAAACCGCTTAAAACTTCTTAGTCTGCATTGTGTATTTTGGTCCTTTACCGGTAATAACTCCACATTGTTACATGAATTCATGAGATCCGTTTCCACTGTGTGTTTAAACTAACCATGAACATCGAGACGTGCTGTACTGGAGATGATGCCAGCTTCATTCTTCGCTGAAACGGTGTACCAGCCTGCGTCTTCTTTCAGAGCCGGCTGGATGATCATACAGAGGTAACCAAAGTTGTCCTGGTGTATGCTGGGAAATAGAATTGAACATCAGAATGAGCAACATTGTTTGCCTTCAATTCATGTCAGGATTGTTTATTCATGCTGCATGAACATATTAATTTGATTTGAATCCTCATGAGTAAACCGCATTCACAAACAATGTGACTGGAGACTTTGACTAACTGTTCTTGTCCCTCTGAGGTGGTGTAGATGGTAGCGTCTGTGGTTGGGTTACTGTGTGTATTTTTCTTTTACATGGCCCTTTTCATCTGCATTGTGTGTGTGTGTGTGTGTGTGTGTGTGTGTGTGCCTTCACACATGCATGTAGCAGCTTCAAACACCAGTCTCTTAACTGCTGCCATTTACAGACACATGGTTCACAGTGAGCAGAAAGTCATTTTAAAATATATCTATGAGGACAATCGTATTCAACAGACGAGCTTATTACTTTCTGGTCTGGTTTATGCAAGTATAACAAAACGTTGGTGAATAAAATTACTTGGGGTCTTAAAATATGTTCTCATTTATATTACATAGAGATTCTGCAGTTTGATTGGTGGAATGGCTGCAGGAGGGCTGTGATTGGCTGAGATCTCCTACCTTATCCTGTCTGTGTTGTGAGTGAAGGACTCATTCTCTTTCTTCCAGAAGATCTGTGGGAATGGGACTCCAGACACACGGCACTCAAGACGGACAGGGTGACCCTCAGCGACACTTGTGTTCTGGAGTTTCTCAATGAAACATGGGGATTTATGCATCTCTTTAGCTAAAAAAGAAAGAAAGAAAATTAATAAGAAAAAAACTAAAATAAGTATTCATGTAACACATTAATGATTTTTTTTTTTGCAAAATGAAAAAAATTTTGTTGATTTCTCTAAAAATATTTTTTACAAAAATATAATACTTATACATATTACAAATTATACGTTCTTAACTGCATTTTATATACATTTTGTAGATTGGGTCAGTAAGTTTTTTTAAAGGAATAAATACTTATATTCAGCAAGGAATCATTACAAATAACATTGACCAAAAGTGACTGTAAAGACATTTAAAATGTTACAAAAGATTTATATTTCAAATAAATGCTGTTCTTTCACCTTTTTATTAATCAAAGATTCCTGGAAAAAAAATGTATCAGTGTTTTAACAAAAAAAAAAAAGTAGTGTCTTTTATCTCTAGTTGTGTAGAAGACCTTGGTTGTGTACCTGCAACAATAAGCTCTAGGTTGAATGAGTTCTGTCCAGCCCTGTTGCTGGCGATGCACGTGTAAACTCCTGCATCTCTGCTAGTGACAGGCTCGATGACCAATGAGTGAACTCCGTTCTCCCTCACCAGCATCTTGTGGGAGGAGTCTGGACGGATGGTCTGGCCATTCAGCTGCCAGATGAGGTCAGGAGTTGGCAGACCACTTACCTATGTTTTAACAAAAAAAAAAAGTCAAATCAAATGTTTTCTGAATAATTTATTCTCACACATTATCTGTGCTATAAAATGTCAGTTACAGTGCAATCGCCCCTTTAAAGTATTTTCAAACCAAAAGCTAGTGTGTATGTGTTTGTCCCTGTGCACCTGGACTGTGGTGTCTGTATGCGTGTGGTTCTCATGGGAAATGAGTCTGTGCACAATGCCTGAGATCTGTTTTCAACAAATCACATTCCTGAGAAACACAACACCTGCCTCACCTGAAGTTGTGCCAGCGTCAGACCACCACTGAATGTCCCTGTGTGTTTATGTTTGTTTATGAGTGTGTGCGTGTGTTTGTATTTACACGCATGGGGCTGAGAGGGGTGGACTGAGATGCTTGTTTATCCATCTGCATTTATTGTGATGTTCCTGAGAACAGAACACACTGCTCAAGTGCTGTTCCCATGGGTGTGCATATTCCCTGCGTGATGCTAACAATGTCCATCATGCATCTCACTACAGCCAACTTGAGTGTGTTCATGACTTTTATTGAAAGAACAGGCTGTGTAAGTGAAAAAGCAGAAAACGCAAAAAAGACACTTTGATTTTAGACCTCCTGAACTGCATCTAGGGACATTTGTGGCCTGGAAAGTTTAGAAAGCCTAAAAAAAAGAAATCAGCTCTATAAATACCATTGACATTAAGGACTCTTTGCATGAGTGCATTACTGGTGATGTCTTTTTATAGCATGTGAATCCCTCCATGGCACAGTGAGCCTTTATTCTGAGTATGCAGTTAGCAGCCAGACATGGGCAGCGGTACAGAAGAATGTAATACTACAGTTAGACGACAACCTGAGAGAAAGAAATAGACCAGATAAGTGGTAGGGGGGTGGGGGTTGGTGAGAGAAACCAAAAAGGCCCACACAGCCTGAAACTATTTAAAATTAAATTGTGTTCTTTTAACAAATGGTCACTGAAAGGGTGCACTTTGCCTTAAGAAATTGTCAAACTGAGCAGATAAATATTACATTTTGTATGAGATTTGAAATTTTCTTTTAGAAAAAGAAAAAGTTGGTAAGACTTTGTTGGTTGGCCATGAGCAAGGCGGCAAATGAGGAGAAACAAAGAAATACGGGACAGACAAAACAGCTGCAGAGACAGAGGGAGGGAAGGAAGGATAGAGAGGACAGTCTTTAGAGACAGCGGTAAGCCAATGGAAACACATCTGAGAGAAAGTAGAAAACTCAATAATAGGAGAAAGAGAGAGAAAACTGAGGATAAGTTCCAGCCTTTTACTCAACGTTATTTATCATTTTAGAAGTGATGAAATATCAACTTTAAGCTTTTTTTGTTCCTCTTTCCTTCAGAATGCATAGGGAGGAAACTTTTCCCAGATAATCACACACAGAATGTTTCCTCCAGCCTCTGAAATGCCCATGAGTTTATTTATTTGTAAAGTAACCATGTAATAAGCATTGTGGTCACTATGGAGTTAAAGTGAGTGTGGCAGTGTTTGTGAAGTCACCTTGCAGTCCATGCGGCAGAGTTTACCCTCTTGCACAATAAGGTCACCTGGGGCCTGCAGGAAATGAGGGCGGAAGTGACGTTCCTGAATGTTCTCATTCTCATCACCACTGTCTCTGGACCTTGAGCGTGGTCTGGGAGAAAGGAAAAACAAAAAGAAAAAAAAGATTCTATCAGTTGGTGCTTCTTTACTGATTCTATTCAGTTTTTTTTTTTAAATAAACATCATAACTGCATAATGTACATATAAAGGTGAACAATAAAAAAAAACTACATCAGATTGGATAAAAGGGTGGCATATTAATGGTTTGTACTACAATAAATCTAATATCAATTCAACAGACTGCCAAATTAAGACACTTCTATTGGACTTTAATAAAGTAGGCAGGGTCAAGGTGAGAATGGCCAAAATTACCATTTTAAGAGGAAGGGGGAATTAAAATTGTATACCTAATATACATATCTACAGTAATAGGTGTTATATAAAAAAATCATGGAAAAACAACTTTGTCTGTAATGCATTGAAGGAAAAATAGGAAAATGGAAAAGTAGCAGGACACCAAAGTGCACTATAAGTGCAGACAGACAAGCAATTCTTTTTTTTATGGAGAGCAGCTCCGATTACTTCATGTGTAGGGAATCATTTCTACTTTTATGAATGAATGATAGGTTGGCACTTTGTATTGCCTTTGGAGACTATTGACTATCAAATCAAAAATATAAAGACCTCAAAGGCCTGAATGGCCAGATATATAATATCTAATCCAGAGGAAACCCCACCCTTTGAAAAAGATTCAAATCTTCTATTCTGCACAAAAGACTTAACTTGTCCTTGGATCATTGTCCAAAATATACAGGTGTTCTTTACATGGGGCACGCCCTCTATTACTGCTAGTCCGGTAAAGCAAACCTGATCCTGAACCTGCTGTAATCCACTGGCTGTATATGTTTAGAAACAGCATTACTTGTATACCTGCGGATGTGTCCAGGTGTGGAGCGCTGACTTCTCCCCCTTTGGTTCACAGCCTGAACCATCATTCTTCCAGTACAGCTCACTCTCCCCTAAGAGAGAAAAACAGAATATATAGAGAGAGATAAGTAAAGAAACCCATTGTAGCTGTTAAGCTTTTCTTATGGTCAATAGCTGGAATGTAGGTATACTCTTCCTACGTTATGGGGATAAAAATGTCCCCACAAAGATGACAATATCCAAAATCCTTCTGGGGACATTTTTTGTTGCTCCCCATGAGAAAACATGTGTGTGTGGGTGCGTGTGTGAACTCTTAATCCTTCCAAAGGCTGTCCGAATTATCTTTCTTTTGGTTAGACACTTCTCCCTGACTATGTGTCCCTGATTATTTGTCTCCACCAATACACTGGTCAAGCTAACTAGCCCCTTGAGTGGGTGTGTGTGTATGAGAGAGCCATCAATTGATATCAAACTCAGATAAAATGCATCATATATTTTCAGTAGCAAAACTAACATTAAAAAATGTTAAAAGTTCGTTATTACTATAGGAAAGAAAACTAAATGTTACACAAATATTGCCTTTTGCAATTTGGGCGGATGACCAGTCTCCAATTTTCTGAGAAATGCATGCTCTTGTGTTGCATGTGTAAAAACACAGACAATTCATCAGTTTGAATCAGTTAAAATTAAATCGAATTAGAATAAAGAGTGTTAAGTTAACTTTGCACACTAAGCATATTTTTAAAATGAAAGATCATCAATCTTTTCAACAATGTTTCCCTATGCCAATATAATCATGTCTTGTGTGTTATATTAAGAGTGTATATCTCACCGCTGGGTTTCCTGCCATGATGGTGTAGTTCCCATCATCATCTAGTGAGGCAGCAGCTGTGTGCAGGGAGCATGTGCCGTCCGGATCACGACTGATACGGTAGTGTTCGCTGCGCTTGGAAATCTGCTTTCCGTCCTTAAACCAGTACACCTACAAACACACACACACACACAAACATGATTATGCAACAATCCAAAGCTTGTACTGTTGTCCCTTTCTTATTCTCTTCATCATCGCTTGTTACTAAGTCTGCTGTCATCGCACAGTCATTACAGTGGTCTCATGGAAGTCAGGAGACACACAATGATCGCGAGACAGCCATATATGGCAGGAATCTCAGAAGTGAATCAGAGCTTCTGATGAAACCAGCCTAGTCACAGATGATAAACTCCACCACCAATCCCAGCTTTCCAGACTCCTCTCCTACAAACCCTTAACACAACATACAGTACATGCCACTTTACAAGGCACCATTAACTGTAAAATGAACAACCTCCATTCTGTGAACCACTAATAAACCTCCAGAACAATATACACGATAAGGCTATAGACTATAATAAAAAGATTATATTGTATATGTTATATTATGAAAAAGAATCATGAAATAAATAGCGGTTAAAACAACTTATTTTTTTCTGTAAGATTTTTTAAATGTTTTTCGAAGTCGACTCTTATGCTCACCAAGGCTGTATTTATACGACCAAAAATACAGTAAAAACAGCAGTATTGTGAAATATCATTACAATTTAAAATAACTGTTTTTGGTTTATTTCTGTGATGACAAAGCTGATTTTTTAGCATCATTACTCCAGTCTTCAGTGTCACATGATCCTTCAGTAATCGCTCTAAAATATGCTGCTTTGGTGCTCAAGAAACATTCTTAAGCAGTACAATGGTTTAAAACACTGATAATATTTTTGTAGAAACCATGATACTTTTTTTAAGGATTTATAGATGAATAAAGTTCAAAAGCGTATCATTTATTCGAAACGGAAATCTTTGTAACTTAAATGTCTTTACTGTCACTTTTGATCAATTGAATGTCTTTGATTAATAAAAATAACCCTTATTGACTGCAAACTTTTGAACAGTATTCTTTTTTTCCCACATTTTTCCTGCAATCGTATTTCATAAGTTGAATTAAAACTATGCTAAAATATTGTGATAAACTAGATTATAATCCACAATGAAATGAGCTTTAAAACTTAACTAGCTGCTGAGAAAGTCACTTTGATAAGAATCTGCTTATAAGCAATGTGAAATGTAAATATGCATGTGATGACATCTCACCTTTGGCATTGGGTCTCCGATGACCTTGCAGCTGAAGGTCACAGGCATGCCCTCAAAGACCTTGTAGTGCTTGAGCTTCTGATCGAAGATCGGTGCAACCTCTCCGGGCGCTGCTTCATCGTGCTGAACATCATCATCAGATTCCTCGACGGGCGAGCGCTCCAGACGGAACTCAATCTCGCTGATCAACCGCTGCTCGAAGCTGGACACTTTATACTCCTGTCACACATACAAACACAAAGACTTTCATTTAAGATCTTCTCAAGTTACCAACTCATTCAATCACTCATTTTATTCATTCAAGCACACATCCTCTCATCACTGTGCCCTATAATCTATTCAGTCTCGTATCCAACTCTTATTTCACTCTTTTTGATCTTTCATCTGGTCTGTTTCTTGTCTTCTGTTTCTTTTTATTCCATTCTGCAGCCAGAAGGAACATCTGGATAAAAGTGTGTGCTGATGACACAGTACAACAGTAATTGCAGGTTTAAGACAGCTGCAGAAACACACACCATCATAACTACATACGTAGACAACAAACGCACCCTCTCCATCTTGTTTTCTTGAACGTCCAGCCACATCCTCCCAAAAAGCACACACACATGCACATTTCCTATGCAAACACACAGACAACCGCTATTTGCCCAAGGACGTGTGTTGAGCTCCAAGCACACTTTAAATTTATGGCACAACATTAACAGCATATCCACTTCTCACAGTTCAGAGGAAGAGAAGCATGTGCATTTTAGTGTCTCCACTCGAGTGTAGGAAATGTGCAAAGCAGACGCATGCGGTCTCCAGTGCCTGATCAGTTAGCAATAACATGATGTTAGGCACCCAGCTCAGTTTAAAAAAAAAAAAAAATTAAAAGTCATTTTCAAGACCTTAAACAATTCATGGATTATTCAAAATTGTTACACAGCTCACTGGAACATATGATGATGATGACGATTGACCAAATGCTTTTGAATAATGTTCGCTAAACTGCATGATTGACCGCTGTAAAAAGCAAATGACTATTAATGATTTCATGATATATAGAAATGGTAACACTATTTCGATAGTCCACATCAGACATTCTACTATAAGTAACTTTGCAACATGTCAACTACCAGTCATTAGAGTATTAGTAGACTGTCTGCTTAATATCTGCTTACACTTTATTTGGATGAATAAAGGGACATTCTACTGACTATAAGTAACTCTGCAAGTATGCCAACTTATTCTACTAACCCAAACTTAACAGTCTACTAATATTCTAATAAAAGTTAATTGACATGTAGTTGCAATTAATGAGAGTTAGTTGACAAAGTTGCAAAGCTACTTAAAGTTAGTAGAATGTCTAAAGCAGACATTTAAAATAGGGTAACCTTGAAATTACTATTATCATTTACTAATTACAATGACTTATTTTCTTTCTTCTTAGATAAAATTATTTCAAATCACATTCCATTTCTTTTTTTTTTGTTGCAAGTATCCGGATAATAAATGGGAATATGTATTATACCTGAAGTAGTTTTCGATAACTGGCTGACTCTTACGTACACTACCAATATATGACTCTTAAGTTTAAAATAAATGCTAGCAAACTGTTTACAACAGCTAAAATACAATGAAGCCTGCTGGATAAAATATTTCACTATAGAACAATAAGCTGAGGTCATGCAACCTACTTTCTTCCTAATATTGGACCCCCCCAGGAGTTTGGTGTAATTCAAACACTGAATTACACTGCTTATTTGATCAGAAAGATTGCAGTGTAAATTTCCATATTTGATGATTTTCCCAGACACTACAATAGTCATCACTGTCATATCGCCATCAAAGACTTCACCGCAACGCTTACTCAGGACTCAGATATTCCATAAACAGAGACACATAAGAAAACATTGTGGATAGAGTAAACACACAATCACATAGAGTAGTGACTGGCCAAAACATGGGGGTGGCCACACACAGAGGGGTGAGACAATTAAACAATCAGGGGTGGTCTCATGAGGTGAAGCAAAGGGAAATACAGCGGTGAGAGACAGACTCAGAGAACAGCGAAATATAAGATGTACAGACAGCCCGCTGCATGATGTTTGTTATAGACAGGATGAGAATGAATAACCTTTTGAGGGACAGACTCTGAGTCAGCTGAGCTGCCTTCCTGTAGAGAGATCAGAAAACAGGCAAGGGAGTTGAGGATGATGTCACATCCTGCACATTTACACACCTATTGCACAAAAGTGCATAGTCATACACATTACTTTCAATGTGTGTTTGTGTTGTGCTGATAATCCTGTTTTTATGAACTTACCTGCTCACACACCTCCAAAATGCCTCACCGATATTCTCTCCTTGCCAAAATTACATCACCTTACTATGTATCCAATGCATATGTACAAGCACATGCAGGAGGTTGTAGCTATTAGCTGAATTAAGACGCATTTACAAGCACACAGGCAAACCACAATGCTCTAAACTACATACAACCGCCAAGTGCTACACTGGAAAAAGTCCGCGTTCCAATTTGTAATGGATGCATTTAGTTTATAACCCATGTTTAAAAAGCCAGCCAATTATGAACACCTGGTTTGTTTGCTGTGACACAGTGGGGACATTGTGTAGGTGGGTTTGTGTGTTGTGCTCATGAGTATATGTGAATCTGTGTGTATGTGCGTGTGTATACCTGTGTAACTGGCTCCTCCTCCACCTGTTGTGTGTTAAACACTGTGGCGGCATTGTCAGCACCCAGTAGCCTGCGAGCCATCTTCTCCTCATAGGTTAACCTCTGAAAGCAAGCAGGATTAATCTGTCAGAGCCTGGGTTATTGTGTGAGAAAACACACACTCACACAAGCAAAAGCATTATGATTATTTGGTCGCCTGTACTAGTGAATTCAAGGCTATTAGTCGTGCTGAACACATAGCGGGTTTTGCTATGTGTGGTTAATTGATTTTGGGGCTTCTATATCGAGTGACATTTTCAGTTGGAGGAACTGGTGGTGGAAGACATTTTGTTTCCATTTATTAGGTGTATTTTGTAAGATTTAACCTTTACTGTTCAGTTGACAATTATAGTCAACTGAACAGTTTTGTCACGCTGTGCAGTTCAGACACTTGCAGGCAGCAGAAATCAAGATCCAAAGAAAGTTTTTGACACGCCAACTAAAATACAGGAATTCATAGGAGAAAGCACTACACAACAACAAATACCGGAAAAAAGACTAACTCAAACTGAGGGCTTATATACACAGCAGACAGAGAGAAAAACTTACTAGACACACCTGAACTGAGGAACCTAATCAATATGTAACCATAAAAACAAACAGGGAGAGAACGGAGGAGACCTGAACTAATTAACAAACTAGAAGAATAACAAAGAAACTGAAACATGAACAACAGATTAAAAAGAAAAATGGTTACCCTTGCACATATAGCGATATATTTAATGTTTTAATTTTACATATACATGAAACTTGTTTGATTTAACATCAAGCCATTTTTTTTGTATGTTGGAATACGCTGAGGTGCAAATGAGATTATAGTTAGGGCTATAGTGGAGTGCAAGATTTATTTAGGGTCTATTCACTCATCTTATGACTTGTGTTGTCATTTTTAAAGCGCAATAGCATCTGTTTCCATTAATTTTGTTATTGTAAACTAAAAGCAAAAAGCTGTCTGAAAATAAAGCTGAAATAAAATTAAAAAAAATTGTGAAAATGAAAAACAAACATACTAAACTAAGTTGAAGTAATCAAGTTGTAGTAAAATTACTAAAATGTAAATAATTAAAGCTAAATAGAAATATCCAAAAATGCTAAATTGCTCAAATGAAAACTTAAAAAAGATTCAAAATATTATTAAGTACTATAATAGTACATAAATACTATAATTGAAAGTATATTGGAAATAGTATTATTTATATACTGTACTTTGTATGGAAAAGAACAGTGTTAAATTAAATTCCTTTCCAAGTTTTAGAACATGAGGGTGAGCTAATTATAACATTTTAAATTTTTTTGGGAGAACTAACTCCCTTAAAAAAGAAAATGGTAAAATACACTCAAACATGACTGCTTGTGTTATTGGTCATAATGGTGGTGTACATAAACATAATCAATATGGTAATGCTAGTATGGTAGTACTATTAATGATCTACTGTAATTCTTTAGTAATCCAAACATAAGACCTGACACACATACAGTACCTGCTGTCCATTGCTGAGTCTCTCCTCTTTGAAACGTAGTTTCCTCTCTAGATCTTGTATAACAGCGTCTTTGGAGCCCTGGATATCCGAATCAGAGAAGATGCGAGGTGTACGGGGTGTAGTCTTACGTGGCAAAGCTCTGTTAAAACACAATCAGAAAATACTGAAAAAAGCAACAGATTACAGACTAAACAAGAAACTGTGGCTATAGAGTTATAACCACCCATCCACAAAACCTTTCCAGACAGCAGCTAGGATTAATGCACACTCAAAAACAACATAAAAGTTGGAAATGTCGGAAATATTTTTTTGCATATGCACTGGGAAGCAAGAATAATTTCCGTTATCTGTTAGTATGCATGCGTTTGAAAATTCCACAGCGGTCTCTTATCTTTCCCCCTCTGGCTCTGGAATGCCAGGAAGAGAGAGGAATGAACAAAGTGGGAGATAACAGAGAAAATAGAGATGGAGAGGTTGAGGACAGGAGCAGCAGCTTGAAGAAAAACTCACACACACTCTGGATGAGTGGAATAAACTCAGTTCATCAGACCATCTTAACTGAAGATCGGAATCATACATCACGAGTAACAATAAAGCTATGAAAACACTCAAAGATTTGGTACTTGATCAGCTTGTATCTGCATCACTTGCAGAAGATTTAATAAATAAATGATTTTTGAAATATGCCAGGTGGATTAAATTTTTTTTTAAAATAAAATAAGTATATTTTTCAAAGCTACTTGTGAACAGTGGCTGTGTATTTTAATATTACAGAATTTAATAATCATTTGAATTTGCAATATTTGAGTTAATTTAATTTAAGTTTATGTTTTAGTAATTTGGGTTACTTGTTAACTTGATTTAAGTGTAATTTGACTATCTGAAAAAATTAAATTCTATTTAGCTTTAATTTTTTATTTTATGTTATTTTAATTTTCAGTTTAGGTTTTTTATTTTCATTTTAGTACATAAACTTTGAATTACAAAAGTTAAAGTTTTCATTTAACAAATATTTTATTTTAGTTCAGCTTTATTTCAGTTAACGAAAATTACTTTAATAGTTTCAGTTATAACAAAACAACAATAACAATATTGGTCCAAAATATCAAGCTCCAAAATGACAAAATTACCATAAAAGTAGTTTTGGATTGTAGACAAAGCCATTCAATAGCTTTAAGGTAATTTAAAGTCATTATAATCTCAAAAAAATTTCCACCATTGCAATCGAATCTCATTCATACAGTGTGTTGTGATCCGTCACACCTACGAATCAACAATTGATTTTTTTTTTTTGGAGCTCAATGGTCAGTGGTCGCCTTCTACTTTTGGAAAGGTAAAAAAGCAGCCCAGACATTTTGTAAAAATTACCCCTTTTGTGTTGCACAAAAGAAAGAAGTTCATTCAGGTTTGAAACCACATGAGGGTGAGCAATTGAATTTGTTATCCCTTTAAAAGCACTCATTCTCAATTGTGAACTAGTGTGCTTTATATTTCTGTAGGATTGAGAATGAGACAGGAAGCTTCTGTAATACACAGGCCTGACCCTCAAGGTTCCTCAGCTCCCATTGATCCCCGTGTCTCCATAAACATGCCACGGAAGAATGCATACAGTACATGTTTTCCATGCAGCTGCAAAGCAGGAGCTGCACTCCAACTTATTTTCCCAAGTGTTCATACTACGTGCCCTTTTAAGTGCTCTACAGGAGCTCTTGCTTAAGCGCTCAGTATTTATATAGTATAGAGAATGCCTGCGCACCTTCAAATCGAGAAGCATTTGAGATGCGTTCAAACTTTAAGAGAAGATTGTGGGTACTCACATTGTGCCGTTACCCTTGGGCAGCCCAAGCGCGTTCATTGGTGGTGGTGGAGGAGGTGTGGTTGGGAGCACCGATACCAGAAATCCGGCTGGTGATTGGGGAGTGGACGTGAAGGGCGAAGAGCTGTCGGAGCGGGTGGGGCTTGTCGTGACAGGTGGTGGAGGCGGCGGAGGGGGGAAGTCTTGCGGCAAGCCAGAAGGAGAGGACAGAGTGCCGGAGCTGAGGAAGGGCGGAGGGGGTGGCGGGAAGGAAGGTGAGCTGGGAGACTCCACGCTGCTTCCTTTGGACAGTAGCGGCTGCTGCTGGAAGGGCGGAAGAGTGACACGGCTGAAGGGCTTGTGGGCTGTTATGGGGGACAGCGGACTGGAGCTTGAGGAGGTCGAGGACTGCGTGCTGTATCCAATCGGTCCACCGCTTGTTGTGGGACTCTGGGCAGCGATGAACTGCTTGGGTCGGGCATAGTTGAAGGTGCTTGTCTGCATGGTGCTACTCTCCAGCTCCTGGAACGAGGGAGGAGGTGGGAGAGGTGGAGAAGGAGGCGAGACTTCCTGAGGAGGGGGAAGCGGTTGTTGCTGCTCTAGAAGGATCTGATCTTGAAGCTGCTTAAGTTGTGCCGCGTTTCTGCAAGGAGAAAATTACAAACAAAAGGACTGTTTAGCATCACACTAACTATACACATTTTACTACAAGAGTCTGTCAGGTAATAGGACAGTCTAACTGTGCATTTGCACAACCTGACAAACATAACCTGAAGTGACGTCAACGCATCTTAAGATAAGGTTTGGAGAGTGTTTGCTGGGACTAAACCTCGCTAAATATAACTCTGTACACAATTATAAAACTGATAGCTCTGGTCCTGGGTGACTCAAAACAGCATTCCTGTCAAAATCCTGTAAAACACCCGTTTACCATATAATGAATGGATCTACTTTAAAAAATTGACACATTTTTGCATTAAAACCTTCAATTATTTTTTCCATTATGCATTAACCTTTTTATAAAAGCAAAATGGTAGCTGGTTTTGTCATTAGCTTGTTGTAGATGGTTTGATAGCTGGTTTGTTGCTGGTCCAAGATGGTCTACCACCTTGAACTTAAATGACCGATTTGGACCAGCAAGAAACATGTCTAAAAACACAATTAATAGCTTAACTTGGTACTGCAAAGATTATTCTGATGATGTTGCGCTTTGTATATATCCTTTAATGATTCATTAGAGATGTAAAGCCACACACAGAGTTCAGCGATTTCATGAAAGGCCATCTCAGGGACAGTATATCACCCTCACAGAATAGATGGCCTATTGGGAGGAAATTAAATGAAGCCTACAGAAAGTGGTGTAGTGTGCTTTACTGTAAAGTAATAAGGTTTTATGCCTAGTTGTTGTGTGGCTATGCGTGTGTCTGTGTGTATTTGTGCTGAGTTTCTGGGAAGGAAACTAAAGCCCACTGAAAAGCGAGTGATCTTGGGTAAAGTTTAAACTATACTGTCAACAGCGTGTAACAGCAAGAAAAGGAATTGCCTTTTCAGGGTTATGTCGGGCTGATGACTGAGCATAATATCTGTCAAATGTTACGGTTCACCCACATACACAAAAACACTGGAGTGACGTCCACAGTGTCCTTTTCTCTGCAAAACATCAGATATTTGCTGTCTACAGCCTACAGTTTTCCATCATCTGAATCCTTGCGTCCTTGGAAGACATGTTTTGTTCAAAACAAATTGTCTCTCTTCTTTTGCAAACTCACCCCCACTCTCCCGCTGCCTTTTTTTGGCAACTCTTAAACCCTTTTTGTGAGCCTCAACAAATGGATAACCTTAAGCAAACCAATAACCAAGCCCAGATACTTTTCATTTAAATTTTATTATTTGTCTCCTACAAGTCCATTCAGAGCAGCGTTCAATGCTTTTCTGCTAGTCACCCTGTAAAGAATTGCAAAACATTAATTAAATGTGTGATTTCAGTGTGTGTTTGTGTGTATTTCACAAGGGGATCTTGGTGGTAGGCTAGCCACACTCCAAACCCCATTTAAACAAATTATTTCCAGATGTTAACTAATGAAGTCATTGTGTTTTCCCTCTTTTCATTCATCTTTTGTAATGAAGGTGGAAGCCCTTCCTCCATCCAACTGATAATTCCTCACAGTTTGGATAAAGAAAAAGAGAAGGGGAGTATTCACAATGTATTGTTAATACTTCGCCAAGCCTTAACTTAAAACCTAGAGAGCAAGTTCATCAAATAAAAGGATTCATTGAGGAAAATAATAGATTAAATGATGTAACTTTGTTTTGGCGGCACAAATGGTGATTTGGGCCACATTGAAAGCAAAAATGACCACCTAAAACCATCCTTTTCCCCTTTTTCCCCATTCTGTATGCTCAAGTATCCATCAAAAGAGCACTTTTACTGGAATACTTTGGCAGCTGGTGAAAGGCTCTTGGACTCAACTGCCTGTGCTGCTTTGCTTTCATTCCTTTTTTGGCTCTGTTATGAGTCCGAAGCACCAGCGGCTAGACTCTCACTTCTCTTCTTTCTGTCTTTGGGTCATGCTTTCCCTCCCTCCTCTTCTTTTTCAATCCCTTCACACTTTTCCAAATTCCATCACCATGTCTCCCTCCTTATCGACTCATTTATAACATCAAAAAGAACAAGAAAGTTTTCAAATCCAATCTAGTCTTTTTCTCCATCCTTCTACATTTCTTCTCTCCTCTACCTCCTCCCCTGCGTGAAAACTGCTGGTTAACAGTCGGTGGAGGTCTGGAATTACAAGCCTCTCCAGAAATACCCCTCCGACTCTAAATATCCCACTTAATAGATTCCAGCAGTAAAGGAATATCATAATGTTCAATCACAGGCAGCCATTTTCTAAAAATAGCTCTTGCAGGTTTCTCCACTTATTTTTTCCTTTTGCATTTCTGGAATTCCTCGCAAGTAAACCTGATTTGATGGAGGGAGTTCAGCCGGTACTGACATAATCAGTTCGCCTTAAAAGGCACCGAGTCTGCAAATAGAAAATGCTACGGTACACTCCTGCTTAAAATCATGTTCATTCATTACAAAAAAAATCTGAAGGGATGAGTGCAAAATAAGCAGTAAACTAAGTTTCTAAATGTAACGACACTAACTTAAATACATTTTTCAATAGAGTGAAAGAAGTTTTTGTAATTTATTAGTTATTTTTCCAATAACATGCTACTTTTCCTCCCTCAACTAGTATTACATCAAAAACTTATTTTTTGTTTCTGTGTTTTGCATCTTCAAATCCTAACTTATTCAAGCAAATCAACTGACTATGTTCTCCTAGACTTCAGAGCTGTAAAGTCCAACTGATTCTATGGAGTTTTTAGCCGCTTTTCCACCACTGGGCCAAACTGTTCTCCTTTATTCGTTCCATTCCATGCCGATCCAGCACAGCCGGTACGGATATGGTTTCATTGTCCACTGTGGTTGTCCAGCTGATAACAGAGCTCTTTTGAATGCATTAAAAATGTTTCAGTCGTTGCCTTGGTAACAAGAGTTTACAGAAATTGAGATGTAAATAGCGACCGCGTTATGGAGGATGATTAGATATTCCTTTTAATTTTATTATTAACGTGCGTTTACTTCGCTCAAATAGCGTGTTTGGCCAGCTACAAAGAAACTGGTAGCCTGGCAATGGACAAGTGACCAATCCTGGGTGTCGACAACGTCACTACATGCATTCTTACCAGCACGGTTCAGCTTGGTTACCAGCATGGTTCAGGCCATGCCAAACCAAACTCAAGTGGAAATACAACTGGAACCATTCCTTACTGTTCTTAGTACTGTTCGGCCCGACGGTGGAAAAGCGGCTTTTGTTGTATGTAAATTAATCGATTCATAAAATCATTTGTGGCATCTTTAAACTTTCTATAGCAAATTATTCACTTAAATGCTGCTGATGTTGTCGACCAAGTTATATAAATTAGGGTGTATTCAAAGTCTTTTTTGTAGCATTTAGTTTAAAGTTATCCGTTCAAGTTTAATGCAGTTTGTTCTTTTTATTCTACCAAAAACACTCAATGCTTTAGTGCCAAATCTCTGATTTAATGATATGAACGCATCACGTCCCTTAAGTAGCTTTAAATTAGTGAACTACACTACTGATTAAATATTGCCAACTACTTTTTCAAAAGTTTAGTTTGACTTGGAAAGGTACCGTGCAGTTCCAAAGTAGGTTCTCCAACATTATAAATAATTCACGGCAGATCTAGACAAGATATTTTTACTTTTTTTTTTTAGCAAAGAAGGCAAAGAATGGGATCAGTTGCAATACAAACTCCCCTCACACACATGGCCACGGCTCCAACCACATTTGTGTTTTTTGTATCTACAGGGGACTCAGGGTCAGTTCAGTCATAGTTTGGATGATTTAGAGACGCTAACAGAAGAAAGGTGCATACAGCGATGTGCGTCCATATGCTGATAGCACGCAGCACAGCTTAAATAATAACAGCCTTCTGTCAAAGGTTACATGAAGTAACCCAATCAATTTTCTGCCAAATTACAAGGTTTGTTACTAGTGGAGATGAAGCAGACCCCTCAGCAGACACAAAAAAACTCTCTCATATTCCTGCACTTACACACATTCCTGTCTAATTCAGCTACATGTCTATAAAATGCACTTACACAAATCCAGCTCCTACTGTTTTATGGGAACTCCAGAGAAGCGCTTCACCTTGCATAAAAATTACACACACATTCATTAAAGTAGTCTGTTTTGAATCAAAGGAAACTGTTCAGAAATTAGAGAAATCGTCTAAAGGTAAAAACTAAAATAAGTTTAAAAAAATATGCAGCATGAGCTTTAAATTATATACTAAGAAATGTGAATTAATTGGAATGTGTATAACAGATGTTCGATCAACAAAACTCCTCAAATGTCCCAAATAATCTACAAGTTGTTGGTAAGTAAATTGTTTAGCTGTACTGTCAAAACTTCAAACAAAATGCACATTTTGTTTCTGCTCTTATCTTCCTCTGAAGCTCGTTGCATTTTATGTGAATCATATGCAGACAGAAGTTAGTGTTTCTTTCTCTCCTCCACACCATAATGTAGAATCCAGAGCAGTTGATGTTGTTCACACTGTATTACACACTACAATTTGTCGTACCAACCGTCACATGAAGGTCAGACATATGCTCATAAGCTTTGAAGTGTTTTGATGTCAGCGGCATTTGTGCCCCTATAAAACAGATAAAAATTACCACATACAGTAAATGTGCCCTTCACGAAATAATGGCAAGATATGGGTCAGTGCGAATTGTGGTTTAATTAGTCCACCAATCAGCTTCTGCCCAGACTTTTAACGTCACTACATCAGACACGGGCCAGTGTTTGTTAGCCGTACTAAACAATGAGGTGAGTGTATTCTCTCTCTTTTTAATTGAATCTTTTTCTCAGTCCAACTGCAGTATCTTCTAAATTTTTCCAAGTCTACTCCTCTAAACATGACTGATACAAGCTGAAAATACATCCTGTAAACAGATTAACCAAAAGTCTGTTAAATATATTCTGTAGATTAATACAGGAGCGATTTTATGCTAATAATGCGTGTCATTTCTAAAAGTGCATCTCTTGCAGTCAGTTTAAGCATCTTTGTTTTGTCTGTGTGCAGGAGAGGAGTTTCAACTGGTTTTTAACCAGCTGCTATCACAGGAAGAAGCTTCAAGAGGACAGGAAGTTGTTGAGTTTAAATATTTGCCAATTAGAGAACAGTGTTTACAGAGCACGTCCTGCATTTTGCACATCGTGCGAGTTTGTCTGTGCGCAAGACATGCAATGAGAAAATAATGACTGATGACTAATAATGAGAAAAACAAGCTTATAATCTCTAAAATGTTCCTACATGTTGTATTTTATTGCATAATAATTGTATTAGGCTATGAAAGAGTACTGTCCTGCCAAGTGTATCCTAAAACAGACAACAAACACTACTGTGGTAACAAAACCTTCTTTGCTGAGGATGACAATGTGCTAGAGCTGAAATGTGTTTATCCAATAGTGTACACAAACAGAGATCAAGGAACATGTGGGAAGATACTGAAACAAACAAGAAACACACACACGCACAAACACACACACACACACACACACACACACACACACACACACACACACACACACACACACACACACACACACACACACACCTGGATTCAGCTATAACCACACCCATCATCATGTCATCATCATGCCCCTGGACAATCCTCTACCTAATGATTAGTCCTAGTTAACTAACTGATTCAATGCTGAAATATGATTGATTCAGGTGATTGATTCCATGTCAGTGTCTAGAGAAATAAATGATTCATTAGCTGTCTCTACACAGTAATTTAGCAAGCTGGCAGCCTGGGAGACAGCTGGAGCGCTGGACCGATGGATGAATGTCTGAAAAACAGACTGAAAGAACCTCCTATTGTTTTATCTGATCGAAATAGAAATTATGTGTAATCGACAAGAAAAACATTTTTTATTTGTGGAACAGTATAAATTAGAATGTCAATATGTTTATAGATAACTAAACTGCTGTTTAAATGTTTGGGGTCTGCAAGTATTTTTATTTATTTTTTAGAAATGAATACTTTAATTCTAGAGACTGCACTAAATTGAACAAAAGTGACAGCAAGTACAATTATTTTAAAAAAGATTTGTATTTCAAACAAATGCTGTTCTTTTGAACATTCTATGCAATGTTCTATCTAATCAAACAATCCTGAAAAAAAAGATCATGATTTCCACAAAAATATTAAGCAGCACAAATAACACTGCATGCCGTCCAAGTGTTGAGTTCTGTTGTTCTCGGGTTTGTTATCGCATGTTAAGCATGTTCAACAGAGCAATTTACTAACAATGCGTTGGCTAAAGCATTCAGGCTTGTGTTTGCATGCTGTTCCTGGCTCAACAATAAGGCTAAACCTCTGAATTGATCCGCTTTAAATCTCTGCTACAACAGCCATCAAAACAGCAACTTTCAACAAAATCACAACTTCTTAAATTGTGAAAAAAAAAATTACATTTAGACTTCAAATCTTTTTTTTTTTTTTTTCTATAAAAGTTTGTTGCCTATTTATATGTTATCTGTCAATGCATTATACCCAAACGAGATTCGCTATTTCAACCTCTCAATCTTTCAATGCACTTTTATGCACATTAACATCTGAATTATAACCACACCCAAACCCTCTCAGCTCTACACTGACTTCAGCTTTCTTTTATAGTTCCACTTCACTATGATCCAAATACACCCTATAAACAGTCATACTAACCATTGAAACAGCAACATATCTTGTTCTTTTTAACTGAAATCTACAGACAGGCCCTACAATGCTCCAGAGTTTAAAGTTCTTAAATTGCAACAAGATTCATGTGTCAGGAAGAAAAAGTATCTCATCATGTTGCGGTATCGGACTAGCGTCTCTCTCATTCCCTGTAGATGCTCATACACACGCACACATACACAACCTTCGAAACAGTCAATTCATTGAACAGAGCACAGACAGAGTAGAAGACTGCATCTGATCCTTCCATTATATCGGAGCGTAATAGCAGTGCTGTCACTCACACAACCAAACCGGACACTCATTCTCTCACCACTAATGTGCATAAAATCTTTTGGATTATTGCCACGTTACTGTGAACAAAACTTCCAAAAATGTCCAACAGTCATTCTGGCTCGTAGCTTTTCAAGAGGTCAACAGAGTACATAAGAGGGCCACATATGCACACACACACACACACACTCTCACACACAAAAGGTCTAGAAGTGCAAGTTTTCAAGCCCTTTCTCAGATTACATTGGTATTAGTAGAGTGTGTTCCAGCTTTAGGAGCAGTTTGACCCAGATCTGATCTCTCAATGCGGCTCCCACCCAAGCCAACCGGCTCTACATGCACTGCACTCCCTACCAGACTCATAGAGGAAATGTCCAACTTTCCATAAAGACGTCAGGCCAAAATAAAAAAGGCTCTTTCTCTTCTCCAGCTCCCACACTCTCACTTTCATGCTTTCTTTTTCCTCTTCTCGCTTTTCTTTTCTCTAATTTCACCATATTGCATTCTCTAAGTCTCAGACTTTCTCTCTCTCCTTTGGTCTGTCTGCTCTCCATCCGTTCTGTCCACCTATGGTCTATTCGTTGACCTGGGAAGTACAAAACTGGAAAGCACTTTCAAACTGGCAAGCTCTAATCTGATTGGCTGACTTTATGCAATCAGGTTTTTCTTTTTCTTTTTTCTAGTCTCCCTGAAAACAAAGTCATGTTTACAAAGTATTGGGTTGATACAATGAACACTTTTGAGGAAATAATCTCTGGATTTAGCAGAGTTTGCAAGGTTACAAATTTAACGACTAAAAGAAAAATGTAGGCATCACATCAAAGATTACTTTTAACAGTACTAGTAAATTATTGTATCTTTCAAGTGAGTGTAAGATGACGGCAACACAGTTCACAGATACAAAAATACAGTAAATATAACTTGTCTATTTTTAAATAATTTAAAGTGAAATTTAGTCCTGTGATGGCAAAGCTGAATTTTCAGCATCATTCCTGTCACAGGATCCTTCAGAAATCACTCTAATACTCTGATTTGCTGCTCAAGAAACATTTCTTCTTATCAATGTTTAAAACAGTTGTGCTTACTGTTTTTGTGAAAACCATAATATCCTTTTCCAGGATTCTTTGATGAATAGAAAGTATGAAAGAACAGCGTTAATTTGAAAAATAATTATTTTGTAATATTATAACAATATCTTTACTGTCACTTTTGATCAGTTTAATGTATTTCTTTAAATAGGGGATGACTTTTTTATATATGAGGTTCACTTATGTTAATTGGATTTTGCAATATCTTTCTGAGGTCTGTAGGTACAGAGTCACAAACAAACCGTTTAAACAGGACGCGTCAGAGTGAACAATCTTTTACTCTTCCATATTTCATGTTGTCAGCAGACTCAAGTGCGTTGAGTATGTCAGAAACTAAACGGGTATCTGTATACTGTATCCAGTGTCGATCCTGTCAGTGATTATAATGGGTACTTCTCTTTGCTGTTGATGCAACACAACGCTCATGTACTTACCTAAACTTTTGAACAGCAGTTAAATGTATGCATTTACATAAACAGTCACAAAGAAAGAAAGAAAGAAAGAAAGAAAGAAAGAAAGAAAGAAAGAATTTTACCAATAACAAAAACGGTTGCATAAATTCCTGTTTAATTTAGTTTTTAGCCATTTAGCTAAATGTGTGTGAAGGACTTTAGTTTGAAAAGCATGAATGAAACCTTTGGTCACAGCAGTTACAGGAAAAGTTAAAGCACTTCATTTTCAGACCCATTCACTGTTGTTTCGTTCTCTTCCACTCTATTTATCTAGTCAAAAAGTCTTGACCTGCACAGTCCATTATTCCCGTTTGCTTTCACCATCTCTCTCTCTCAGACCCCTCCCCCATCTGTTTGCCTCTAATTGCATGCACAGCACATAAAACAGAACCAGACTGTTTTCTTTTCACATAGAATGTCTCATTGCATCCCTCTCTCTCGCTCTCTCTCTCTTCCTCTCACAAAGTGGGTATATGCCTGGATTGTAGGAATGTGAGCTGAAGACATTCCTCTCCAGATTGGCTGAAAAGACATCACCCATCACCATCAAATGGGATTACCAGCAGGGTAAGGGAAAGTGAGAGTGAGAGAGACGGGAGGGGTATGAGCAGAAGAGAAATAAACCCTAAACAACGCAAACTGAGCGACAAAGAGAAATGAGAGTCCAAACTTTTCTCTGCTGGCAATAAAACGGTTAGTACAATGGCCTTTATGAACCAGGACTCCACCAAGCAAACCACTACTCCTCTACTGCTGCCATGAGCGAAGTGCCAACCCATACACACATTAAAGTGCTAAACATTCAACTGTTCAAAAATAACATCTTTCCCAGATATATTGGAGGTTTTGAGTTTGAATAAACTACTTTTTTGCCAAAGCCTTGTGCAAAACTAGAGACAAACATTATTTTTGCTGAGCAGAAAATTTCTGAATTGTTTTCTGTACCTCTTTTAATTTATTCTATTCTTTTCTGGAGCTCTAATTCGTCCTTTTTGTCTTCAAGTATCTCACTTCACTCTCAGATATATCATCTACTTGTTTTATCCTCACGTCTCCACATCACATCAGTGGATTAAATGTGTTCTCTATTTATTCCTTATCTGTAGTTGTGAGCATTGAATCATCCCAGTATTTTTCCAATGGAAATATGTTGCATGTTAAACAACTTGCCCTAAATATTAAAAAAATACAAAAATCCTGCATTTAAAAAAAACGAAATTATAAAAAAAAAAAAAAAAAAAAACAACAACAACTCTAAGTAAATATAAAGTGTTAAATGGTTATAAATTAACAGGTTTTCTCACATATCAATGAACATAAGTTAGTTTTA
Source organism: Siphateles boraxobius (assembly GCF_051911475.1). Classification (NCBI taxonomy): domain Eukaryota; kingdom Metazoa; phylum Chordata; class Actinopteri; order Cypriniformes; family Leuciscidae; genus Siphateles; species Siphateles boraxobius. Next base: position 10,982,123 of record NW_027509208.1, read on the forward strand.
AAATGCCTCATTCATCCATGCAAGTTTCTCAAAAGAAAAAAAGAAATAGTTTGTACCTTGTTTTTTCACCTGGGTAAAGTTATTCCTGTTGGATGTAGGTAATTCCTTACAGGTGTGTGTGTGTGAGTGTGTATGAGGACTGTAGCTCTCAGTCAGCTGCTCTTGTCTTTATATTAGAACGCGCAGACACGCGCTGAGTGACGCGGCGTCTGCCTCTCGAGCTCCGCTCTGACTCACTAACTGCAGTCTGTGCTTGTCTGACATAATAAGAGTCCTGCAACTTAACTTCCACAATAAAAGTCCCCATGCTCACCTTTATTTAAATATAATAACGTAGGCTATTTCATATTTAAATATATAAATAATTTATTATTTAAGCTAGTGCATGTTTAACATTTCTTTAATATTTGATAGCTCAGGTAAATGAAAAAGGAGTGTTGTAACACTTGTTTTTAAGTTTGAAATACTTTTTTTTTTAAGTTTAAACATCTACAACTTATCCGTAAAGTAAGTAGTGGTGTGATAATTGATTGTTTTGCTGAAAAAATTATTATTATGCCATCTCTGATCACCACAATCATTTCAATGTTTAATGAGACACGCTAGTCAAAAAATGTAAACAAGTGGTAAATATTATGGAAAATAAAACAAATAAAATTGGAAACAAATGTAAAAAATTACTTTATAAAACGTTGAAAATGTTACATTTTGCGTATGTTATTTAAGATTGTGCTTTTCTGTCATTTAACATTCAATAACAAGACTGCAAATCAAATCATAAACTAGACAAGACATTTCATTTTTTCACCTAAAAGTTGTTTATCGTCCTGTAAATAATTAATAGTTTTACAAAAACTTCTACTGTCACTTCAGGAGGGGGTGGTCATGTACTAAGCTCATTTCTAATTGGTATAAAAATGTATATTTAGAAAACCAACCTTAAAAAACTAACCAGAAACTATTATTTGTCACAATGTAGAAGATTATAATAAAATAAATCCAGAATGTTTCATATAAAACATCCAAAAGATAAATTTAAGCCACTTACATCAGTCCTGATACATGCGCTTGGCTTGTGTTACTCCTCCACTGTTTAAACTTTCAACTCAGATAAAATCTCGCTCTTGTAAATGATATGAGTTTGTTTTAAAAACATCCTCTAAATAAACCATGTAAACTGAACACGCACTCAATGGGCAGAAAAAAATGAACTAATTTATATTTCATAATTTCACATATTACTGAAACAAGTATAAGATAAAAAAAAACTGTCTAAACCTTATAATTATATATGGGTTTTTTGGGGGGAGGGGGGGGGGTCTCTTTGATTATCTGCAATCTGTATATCTTGCGATGTATTGTGTAGACACAGATACTTACGATTCTTGGATCATTTCTACATCTGCAGTAGATAAAGTGTTCTGGCACATTTTCCAGCCTCTTTATCCCCCCAATTCACTTTCTGTTCTTGACAATTGTGTTCTGCTGTGTTATTTGAGTGTGTGTGAATGCATTCTGACTTATTTTAGACTAATGGGAGTACGGGTGCCATTATCGTTTATATGAGGGTGTGTAATGTCTATTTTCAGAAGTGCTCTGTATTATTTTATGTCTCTCTCCTGGCTCACTTGTGTCAGGGGTGCAGATGAGTCGCCCCTTCAACGCTCATGCTAATCCTCAGGAGTGACTCATAACATTCAGTAAAGAGCTAGTAGATATCTGCTGGTGTCAATCACTACAATAGCCATCAAACTATTTTTTTATAAATACAATTTTAAGTAATCATGTATATCCGTCTTTTTACACTAAAACCCTAATATATATATATATATATATATATATATATATATATATATATATATATATATATATATATATATATGTATATATATATGTATATATATATATATATTCGGAACTGACACATTTCATGACACCCTGATTAATGTATGAAATTACTTAAATATAGAAGAAAAGATTGACCAAAAAGTATTGAAATACTTTAAGGGATAGTTTACTCAAAAACGATGTGTCATAGATAGTGTCATGGTGTTAGTGAGAGAGAAACAATCACTATTGTATGTCTCATATGCCAAATATCTCTGTCCAGACAAAGACTTTTAAGCTCTTCAACAGGCTATCAGTTAAGGTTCTAACTTTCCATCTTGTCAACACACTAGTGCACAACTCTCACACACACATTCAAGGGATAGTTTATCTAAAAAACACAAAGGAAGATATTTCTATCAATACACTTAAAGTCATTAGGGTCTAATGTTGTTTTGGACCCCATTGACTAACATTGTATGGACAAAAACAGACACATTTTTCAAAATAATTTCCAAATTTTTCTTCTTTTGTGTTATGTAGAAGAAAATAAGTCATTCGACTTTTGAATGCCATGAGGGTGAGTAAAGATTTAAATTACTATTCCTTTAAAAAGTTTGTTTTACAACAAACTATTCATCTAAGAATTAGATATTTTTGTCTATAAATGTAAACTACCGCTTTGTACTTCAAACCCATCATCTGAGCAAACATTATACTTCTAAATGACTTCTCTTTTGTGTCTTTCTTTCACTTTTTCTTTGAAGCTATCCAGTAACAGATTTTTTTATTGAGATGGCCTGCTTTGGACTCTCTCTTCCATATTTGGAAAGCTGCTCTATTCCCAGTGGGTCACTTTAACACTGTTAGCCAATGCAGTGCTGAGTCTCTGAACCCCTCAGCCAATCCCGTATCCCCCTCATCTCCTTATAAGGACTGCACATAGTCAATAGTGTTCACCTTCCCTCTGGCCTTCTTGGCCACACTGTGCTGCTTAATCATTCTAAAGTAAACTGGCGGAATTTGTCAAAAGCAAAGCTAATGTTTTTTATCCGTAAGTTATCTGTGATAAGTCTCTTTTTGTCATGGGTTATTAAAATGTGCATTTTATATCAAGCAATATTACTTTCAGGCCTTTCAGCAAGGACGCATTAAATTGATCAAAAGTGACAGTAAAGACATTTTAATTTTCTATTCATCAAAGACTCCTAAAAAAAAGGTCAGTAGGGGTGTCATTGTTTCCAAAAAATATTAAAGCATAATAATAAGGCATGTTAATTGAACACCAAATCAGCATATTAGAATGAATTCTGAAGGATCATGTGACACTGAGTACTGGAGTAATGATGCTGAAAATTCTAAAATTGATTTTAAATTAAAATAACATTTCATAATATTACTATTGTTACAGTATCTTTGATTCAGTAAATGCAGCCTTGGTAATCATCACTTTTTTCAAAAACAATCTTACCAACCCCAAACGCTTGAACAGAAGTGTGCTTTCAGGCTACTTAACAATTACCTTACCTTAGCAATTATCATACAGTATTTTTACGAGCCACAGTTGTATTGTATATAAATAAACACAAAATAAAAAGTCACAGTGCACAGTGGAAACTCTGGGTTAATTTCTAAAAATGAGGCTCGCAAGTCCAAGAAAAACCTATTTGCGCTATTTATCAGCAGAGGTGCAAGAATGATAGGAAAACGTTTGGTGAGCTGTCACTCAACAAAACTGTGTGCAATAAACCATTAAACTGAATTTTCCCATAGAAAGCGTCTCTATATGCTTGTTTTCTTTTGGATGTGCTTCTAAACCACACGCAACGCCTGTGCAAGAAAATGATTGTTTATACACCATTTGGGTATTTACGAGCAACACCTCATAAACAAACCAGCTTTGAGAAACAGCGCTGAGTCACACGCCAGAAATGCAACTAGCTGACCAGCGCTCCACGGATTTAACCATAATGCTGGGCATAAAGGCATGGTTTAAACACTACACCCATACACCTGACCTCATACACCGTGACCTTCACTACCGTGACTATTTGAACTAACAAAAAACTGACCCGGGCTTCGTTTCTCAAAAGCATCGTAAGCTAGATCGTAGAACCATTGGCACCAATAATTTCTACGATCAACCTAGCTCACAATCGTTTTGAGAAACGTAGCCCAGAGAACCTGACTGCAATGGGGAGAAGAAATACAGATATGGGATATGAATATTAAAACCTCCTTCATTGGAACTAAATTGGTCAGCATGTAACTGACACACTACCACAATAACCACATCAGCACTGTAAACTCAAGCAAAACATCTGAAACTAAAACCCCATGAGTTGAGAGAAAGCTACTGTGGTTGTGGTCAAGAATAAGAGAGCTCAATGAAATGTGACCAGATTGTTTGAGACCGACCCTCAGTTTGCTGCAGTTGTCTCGAGTGTCCATGACAACAACCCCACAGTGGCTCACGGAGGTTTGTGGCAGCCGGTGCGGTATGGCAGCAATGCAGTCGGCACAAAGATAGCAATACACAGCACTTCAGCGCGGATTAAAGACTTCCTTTCTCATCTGTTATCCTTTCTGTCTCGCTCTTTATCTCTGTCTCTCTTTTTCTCATTTACTTTTGCCACCATGGCGATCCACTAATCCAAAATAAACAAAAATCCGGAATGTTACGTTGAGTAATCGTTTAAATATAAACACATAATGAGTAAGGAGGTAAATTATTGCATCATTTACTTCAAAGAGACTTTGTAGGAGACATTCAGTGTCTGTCTGTCTGTCTCAGTGACATGTGATGAATCGGTGAGGATTCCTGGCTCCTCAGGTCATGATCCAACCCTCACCCCTGAGCCAATGGTGCAATTATACTTCACTCCGGTCCTTTTGGCTCAGGAAGTGAAGGATTATTGTCTGACTTTTTGTCACTGGTGTGGCTCTGACAGGGTACAACACCTTTTACTTCCTGGAAAAATGTAAAAGGGTCTGCCGTACCCTTCACCTCTGCACACACACCCGTCATACGTCACTAAAAGACTGATACAAACCAATATGGATACACTGTCACAGATGTTTGATCTTAAATCTCATGAGAGTAATATGACAAAAGAATAATATCTTGAAATTTTTCTGACAGAATTGTGTAAAGAAAAAGCATCATCCTGATTTTAAGTGAATTTTAAATGCAACTTTAAATTCAGCATCATTACTCCAGAAATCATCCTAATATGCTGATTTGGTGTTCAAGAAACATTTCTCATTATTATCAATGATGAGAAATTTGTGCTGCTTAATAGATTTGTGGAAGCCATGAGAAAAAAATTCAGGACTCTTTAATAAATAGAAAGTTCAAAAGAACAGCATTTATTTAAAATTGAATATGTAAAAGTTTTTTTGTCTACCTTTTGATCATTTTAATGTGTCCTTTCCGAATAAGAGTATTTAAAAGAAAAAAGAAAAATGAAAAAAAATCTGACTGACCCCAAACCTTTTGACGCTAATGGATTTAAACCAGAGTCCCCCTGCAACACCAATCAACTTTGTTTTCTTCAGTCATGTCTCATCTCGCCTAGTGGTATACAGTCTTCACCAACTGGTATCAGAACCCTTTTAGTGCTCGCTGACCTTTCAAAATTCATCAGATATTAGTGGAGTGGTGGTATCACATAACCACTATATGCTGATGCCAAGAAAAGATCCAAAGCCAAACAGACAGTACATTAACGAAAACACACCCTGTGTTCTCATGAAGAATTCAAGTAAATTTGATCCAGTGAAAAAAGAGGCTTCTAACACAAGGTTTTCAGAAGGCTCTTCCACAAACCTACAGCACAAATCTAGTATAATCCAGCTTTAATTCAAAGGGGCTATTGTGAAATGTCTCACAATCTTAGCAAACACATTCATCAACCTGTACAGTTGATATCAGATACCACCTGCTGCGTATCTTTAATTCATCATACGCACACAAATACACACAGAAAATGGACATATGCGACAGCAAGTATACCCTAGGCCATAATGCAGGCAGTCTTCTCACTTTCTGTCTCTGTGTTTTTTTTACAAGCTCCAGGTGTTATCATTTCAGTGTGGTATGGACTTTACACACTGTGAAGCATGTTCCCATAAAACCCCTGTGATTTCAGCCCAACAAGATCGTAAATCAGAGGTGCACACAACCATCTCTCTTCTTACACAGATGCTCCTCTGAAAATAAAACTTTTATTTTGGCTGTAACAGGGATTTAGTTGCTCAGATAAATGTCACAAACTGAGTAATATGCCTTCATTATAAGCTTAAATTTATATACCATATTTGCCTCAAAACTGACCCACAAACCCTTTCCTCTTGGTCAGCTTCAGGTGAACACCCACCAAACACCCTGTTCATTCACACCTTCCTCTTTTTGGGTCTATCTCTCTGTCCCTTCCTGTGCTGAAGGACATTGGGCCCTGTCTATGGCATCAAAGTCTGCCAAAACACACTGCGCGGTTTCCTGTATGGCGTGTATCCCCGCAGGTTGTAGCGTCAGTGGCAGGGAAAGCGATCAAGGGATCAAGTGTGAAGAGATTTGAACATGTTAATCAAAGTGCATAGTGCAAAGGTGTTAAACGTTAAAGGATGTTCACTCAACACTTGGTTAGAAACAATGAACAAGCACATGTAATGCCCCACCAACATACATATGTTTAAATAATTTCTATAATTATCAGCTGAGATAGTGTCTCTATTTGAGTCTTGTATTTAATTTAGCACTGAATGTCTTAAAGTTAGTTAGTTATTGTTTATTTGAGTGTCAAACACCTTTTATGGTGCCCAGCCCTCATGGGCTTATTAGACACAACAGCTTCACACATATCACCAAAATAGCCACGTGATATAAGACAAAATCTCCAACATAGTATAACTAAACCACAAAGATAAATACACATACAAATAGAGATGACATACGGGATATCATACAGGATACAGAATACTTTGCCGTAAACACCAGGCTTTTTCTATAAATTTTGCCAAAGCAAAAACATGATTATCAAACAGCCAGCACAAAATCTCCCCTTCATATTTCCAAAATATATCAGGATTTTTTAACTGAACTAATTCAAAAAGATAGTTCCTTAAATCATAGTATAAAGGGCAATAAAAAACAAAGTGAAATTCATCTTCCACAACCTTGAGATCACAGAATTCACATAAACGTAAATGTTCAGGTATACCCTTAAATCGACCCACTTCCACTGCCAGAGGTAAGGTACTAGTTCTCAATTGCGCACAGAGAGACCTCTGCCTTCTCTTTAAATTAAGGAAAATATAAGGTTCTGTTACAAAATCATTCTTAAACTGAACATAATTTCTGAGTTTTGGCTTCTTCCATATATCTTGTTTCCAGTGATTTTCATATTTACTTAACAGTCTTTGTCTGACATCCTTTATATTACATTGAAGCTTATTGTAGTACCTTATATGCAAGTCAGACACAGAAAATATTGACAAAACTTCTCCACACCAGGGGTGATGATTTGCTCTGTCCCAGTTAAAAATTTTCTTCGTTAGCCTTTCCTCTGGCAGACTAACAAGACGGTTCCACAATCGCACCATTTCACACCTTTGTTTTACAATACATGGATCCCATCCTGCATCTCCATTCACAGCTACCTTCGCTGCATATTTATGTACCCCAAGAAAACATCTCAAAGCACGATTTTGAACAGAATTACAATCATAAACCTCTTCAAATCCCCAAACTCCTGCAGCATAAAACAAAACTGAGTCAACCAAAGATTTATATAGTTGTGTAAATGTCAAAAAACCAAGATCTGTACATAGTTTCATTTTACTCAACACAGAACCCAATGCCCTTCCAGCAGACTCTGCTAGTATTTTTCTTCCCTCTGTAAACTTCATATTTTCATCAAAAACAAAACCAAGGTATTTATAATGACTGGTATATTTTAAGGACACAGGCCCAAACTGAAATATATAAGTACTCTGTAATTCACTTTTTTTCCTAAATTGAACAACTTGTGTTTTTTCATAATTAATAGTAAGACGCCATTTCCTACACCAGGAACTCATAATATTCAACATATTTTGTAAACTTACTTCATTTTCAGCTATCAAAACAATGTCATCTGCGTAAAGCAGAATACTTAGATTCATGTCCTCAATTTGTACACCCAGATTTCCCTGCTTAATTTCTTGGGCTAAATCATTTATGTAGAAAGCAAACAGGGAAGGGGAAAGTAAGTCACCCTGCTTCACCCCAAAAGGTGTCGGAAACCAGTCTGTTCTCAAATTATTTATCTGTACACAAGCAATGGGGTCTCTGTAAAGGAGTTTTATAGCATTATAAAATTCCCCATTAATACCAAATGAAAGTAATTTAAACAGTAAAAGGTCTCGATTAACACAATCAAACGCCTTTTTGAAATCAACAAAGCAGGCAAAAGTACTTTTACCTCTATCCAAACGCGCTCTCACCACCGAGGATAGCACATAAATATGATCAATACAGGACCTGTTTTTCCTAAAACCATTCTGTTCATCTACTAATCCCCCATAAGCCTCCAAAAAAGCATTAAGTCTGTTGTTAAGGACTCCTGAGTAAATTTTATAGACTGTACTAATCAAACTAATCCCTCTATAATTCAGCGGGACCCTATGATCATCTTTTATGGATTTCGGGATAGGTTTGATAATTGATCGATTCCACACAGATGGTATAATACCATTCTGAAAACATATACGACATAAACAATGTAGAACATTACACAAGCTAGGGATCCTAAGCACCTCGTTAGGGAGATCTTCAATGCCCACAGCTTTATTTACCTTGGCTCTATCTAGTACTTTAAGTACTTCCTCTAACGTAATATCACTGTTCAGTATATCATTTTGATATACTTAAATATCTTTTTTTTTTTTTTAAAAAAACTTTTTTGTCTTAAAACTCTTAAATTTGTGTGAAAGTTATAAAAAAAATTGTAAGAGATATTATAAAATAAAATAAAAGGATAGTTCACCCAAAAATGAAACTTCTGTCATTATATACTCATCCTCACAACTTCATGACTTTATTTTTTCTGTGTAACACAAATTAATTTATTTCCATGCATTTGCAATAAATGTGGACTGGGACATTTTCACTTCAAAAATGTTGCAAAAGCACCATACAAATCAAAAAAGTGGTTTGTGTGCTTTTAACGTCATACAATAATAACAGACTGAAATTTATGTCATTATACACCGATTCACAGCAACTTAATCATTGAGCTGAACTTGAAAACTGTATTGGTCTGATTTGTAATCATTCAAGGTTTTGTGAACTGAATCAACTGATTCCTTTAAAAATAATCTGACTCAAAAGTATGATTTGTATAAATCAAACATAGTTACTTCTCCATAAACTCTTATAACTTTCAGTGAATAACTCGAATATAGTCCATGAAGACTCGTAATATAGTCCATAAGTCATCTTCTAGACCACTTTTATGATACACTTTTATAACTGTGTAGCTTGACAGCCCAGTCCTCATTCATTTCATGATATGGAAAATTGTAGCCGGAATGTGTTTCAAAAATGTACCTTTTGTGTTTCACCAAATTAATTTGGTTTGGAATGACATGAGGGTGAGGAATGTATGACAGACGGTTCATTTTTGGGTAAACCATTCAAGATGGACTAGATATATGAAGGGGGAAAATGTTGAGAAAAGAACAACATATTTGCAAGCAAACAAACAACTGCTTCAAACAAGCTTTTTAGTAGGCAGCATCAGATTGATTGTATATTTGACATGCCTCATGTTAAAGCAATGCTGTTGTGCCAGCAAATGTCCAAGGCCCATCGCTGAAACATGAAACATGAGACCAGGTGAAGTTTATCACCCTTTTACTAGTTTACCCAGAGAACATGACCAGAGCTGCAAACTCATACTTTCCGCTTGTCCTCTAATTGCTTTACGGCAATTCTGCAAATAACATAATCGCAGGTGTAATTGATAAATCACTGTAACGCTGAAAATAGTTGAACTAAAGGAGAACTCAAAACATAGGGGACCTGTAAAAGATAAATGTCTGCTGCTAGAACGAGGTCTTAAATCCCCACTTCATCATTTTATTCAAAGCACTAATGTGAACAGCAAGTATGGGAATATCCAGAGGAAATCAGCTGGAATGTGTAAACGTGTTTGGAGGGTCACAAGGCAAGGTTCAGGTCTGTTTGTACCCAGAGGATGCTGAGAGACAATAACATGCCACACAGCATGTAGAAATGACCTCGGGGTAATTATACAATTATGAAATTCCTGTTTTTACAACCAAATGACATGGTGAAGTGACTAGTGCTGGGTAGAGAGCAGTTGGATGATGTGTTTTTTGATGGGGTGGAGGCTCTCATTATCTGCACCCCTGTTGAGTCGTTTCTAGCGGTTGATTTGTGACGTTACGGTGGAAAATCTTTTGGGGAAGCAGCTTTTTAAGGCAACAATTTGCTGAAGCTCAAGCAAAGACAGGATTTTGCCAAACGGCATGCCATTTAAACCCCAGCTTGGACCTCGTCCAAAACTAGAAACAATTTTCCTTTCGTAGCTAACACATGCCTGTCAAACCCACAAATGCGTTATTCACACTCAGGTTGCATCAACCTATTATTTGTTTTACCTTTTGTTTGAGAGGTCGTCTGCTTGCTCATTTGATCTGGAATCACAGAACGGATGGGGAGATGTATGGAGAAAAGTCACGAATAAAACCACAAGGACTAAATGTTGCCCTATATTCCCAGTACAGCATGTACAAAATGCAAAGCTTGCCATTTACATGATTTATTGTGTATACGCTAACAAGAATGCACACAATTGACTTTTTTTCTCTTTCTTCCCAACATCCACCCACTAAACACACACATGGTTGTAAAGAAGAAAAGGCATCTAAATTAAACGGAAATCAGCCAATAGCCACAGAGACAAAAAGCCCTTAAAGTCTTTTCAAACAAATAAGTAGTCCTGGGTAAAGGTATGACCACAAGAGCCTAATGTCACATTCACACATATTTCAATGCCACACACAATCCAGACAAGATTACAGAGCTGAACTACATTTATATATAAGACTGACTCTGCCTAGAATCAACAAAGAGTCCCTCCTTCCCTCTGAGACACTTTTGCTTTTATGTTGCTGCAGTTCAAGTTTATGTCATCCTTTGATCATAGCCAGAATAAAAGCTCATGTAACAATGCTCTTTTACTTTGCTGTAAACTAAAACTTTAAATAATATGGTAAATGTGATGTTGCTTATGTTTGGGGAAAAAAGACTTGTGATTCAGTGAGCTATAAACAGCAGCTCTGAATGATTCACTGACTGGGTGATTCTGAACAGAACGGGTTTTAGCGTTTAAAAGCTTGATCAGGAAGGATAGGGAATGAAAAACTGAATGTCTTCATTCAGAGGCTGCAAAGAACGCCAGTGCAATGGTGAAACACATCTGGCGCATGTTTACAAAGAAAAACAATGGAAAAGCAGCCCAGCATAAATGCACTCTGCGTGCATGAGATCGAGGCTATTTCCAGAATCTTTTAGACTGATTCATTAAAAAGAATCTATTTTGAGTCATTTGTTCGGGAATTGGATATCAAGGCTCGTGTTGTGTTCACTGCTGTGTTCAGGACATAATAGTGTACGCTGTATTGGGGGAAACAAGTTTTCCTTACTAGATTGTAAATCATAAGATTATCACAAATGTTTATTTTCTGCATTTGTGATTTTAGTCAGTTTTAGAATCTCTGTACGTAGCACATAAGTTAGGACCGGTATAACTTAGAGGGTCACTGGGAATATTTGCAGGCATGTAAGTACTGGCTTACCCTGCATGTTAATGTTGTGCCCTTGGGCAGTGCACTTAACCTTATCTTGACCCTAAATTTAAGGATGTTGTCTTTAAAAACTGAAACAGTGCTAGTGAGAGTCAAATTGCACCTACTGAGTAATCTACAGCAAACTATCTTGAGGCATTGAACATTACACCAAAATCCACTGTCAGATCAGTGCTCACGATAACCCATGATAAATGATAAAAAGAGAGTGCAGTATGATACATCTAATACAAAAGATCCTTCTGAAATCTGGCAGGAGTCATAGCACAACTGCTAACACATATGCAAACACATACCGTACACATCTCCCAGTGATTTATGGCACGCAGCAATGCTCGGCCTCTGACATGGTGATAAGGGACGGAATGCATTTGTTCTCTAAGTGGGGCTTTCCCATTAAACCACCTACTGACATACAGTACGTAGGCAGCTGGGGTAGTATATCACCACGGAAACATTGGCAAATGTTAACACTTTTGATCAGAATCTGTTTATTTTACTTAAACTATAATGTTTTAAGGTTTGATGTTGGTAGGATTTATAAGAACTATTATAAAATATGCCTAAAGCTGCATATCAAATAAATAGTAACACGACAAATAAACCCAAATTTGCAGTATTCATGACAAAATATCTCACTGTGCATCCGATAAACACTCTACAGGAGTCAATTTGTAAATGGAACGGCAACACAGCTAAAATCATATGGTCGTATAACAATGCCAACAAGGCAGATTGTATTCATACTAAGCACAAGCATACTTTTATGTTTTCATAATGTTTTCTTATGCTCGTATTTGATCAAAAATGCAGTAAAACAGTAATATGTAACATAATATTTCCATTTAAAATAACTTTTCTATTTGTAAAAAAGAAAAAAGAAAAATCACTGACCCTAAACTTTTTAACAGTAGTGTACTACTACTTTATTTTTCCTCATTAGGCAGGAACAGGTGGTATTAGTGGGAGGGACATTTTCATTTTAGGGTGTATTTAATAGGATAAGAATCAGTGCAGGATGAGTCATCAGAATTTTGGTAAATTTTCCCTGAAAAACACAGTAAATTTTAAATGTGCTTAACTGCAAAAGTACTTGCACTAGCATATAGATTTAATGACTTCATAAACACAACACAAACTTTTTAAGGTTAAACTTAGAAACGAACGTTCAACTGCTGCCTTAAAAACGTGAGTAAACTCAACTGAACATGAGTAAACTCAACTTAAAAATGACCTTTGTTTCACCTAACAAATAGTACACCTAAGTTTAATTTTTGAAAACTTATAAACTTGAGTTCAAAATCCCAAACTTGTCAAGACAATGGAGTTAAAGCGAAGAAATTAGTTCAAATAACTTAATTGGACTGTGATGATGTTGCAAGTCCTGATTTTGCAGAGTTAGACACGTGGGTCAAAATGTTTTGTTGATCCTGGAACATTCCTGTCTGAAAATTTCATCAAAAACATATCCCTAACTTAACATAACATATCCCTAAAATCAGAGGGAAATGGTAGGTGACTAACACTGATGTAGAATCACCCTACCCTTGTTTTAAGCCTAAACTTGACATAAACTGTAAACTTGTCCCTCAAACCTGATTCGTTGATTGAAATGTTGTTCCAAAATCAACAAAGTTGTGGATCCACAAACATGTTGAACTTGGTGAAATCAGATTTTTTGATGATGCACAAGATTCAGCAGCAGTACTCACAGTTTAGGTTTGGGTTTGGTGGGGAGAGGTGGAGCCTTAACCGCTGAAGGTGATGTAGGTGGAGCCGCTGTTTCCTTTACACTTGAAGGTGATGGTAGATTCTCATCTGTTGGCTTGTTTAAGGTCTGACCATTTTGTAGAGGTCTGTTGGGTTGACTTTCATGAGGCTCTTTATCTGTGGAGACCTGAACAGGCAATGCAGAGATGCTGGGCCAGATGTCTAGCTCGTTGATCTGGAAGGCCTCAGCACTCGGTGGGGTTTTGGGTGGGACTTCCAACAAACTAATCTCAGTGGGTGGAGGAGGTGGAGGAGGGAATGATTGGTTGTCCTCAAACACACTTTCGTCCCCAGATACACCGTTGCTGGGAAACTCTTCTGCAACTAGAGATACAAGATAACAGAAGACATACAGCTCATTATAGGGTGAGAACAGATTTCCTTTCCTATTAAGTGTGTTGAAATCCAGTTGGCCCACATCACAATCCATTTCAGTGGAATAAAGAAGGAAATAAACCGGTCTAAATAACCAGGGAAATCAGTTCCTGGTTTTGTCACTGTAGAACAATAGTTTTTACAATGATTTAATGCTCATTGCAAAACACCAACACACCTACAGTGGGAGAAAAAAACCTTATAATAACTAAGAGGTCAACAGTTAATCCAAAAGTTAAGCTGAAATGTAATCCTTTATTAGACATGAATTCTGGCTTAGATTGCCTCAGATTTACTTAAATGGCTCTGTAGTAAACTTGAGGCCTGAGGACTCCTGGAAATATGAGTACACCCACTCCATCACATACTGTAGTGTAAACATTCATCCCTCTTCTGCCTTTACTATGTGACACACACAGCTATCAGCACATACTGCATCCTCACTCCTCACCCCACACTCAGATCTTGGAGTGATGTAGACGGGACATGGCTGGTTGAACTCATGCAATTGACATGTTTTCAAGATGGACCACATTGGGCCCCATAACATGTCATCAAAAGATCACTGATGGAGATCCTATGCCTTTTTTGAAGCGGGATTAAGTGATGGAGATCCTATGCCTTTTTTGAAATGCATTAAGTCATTACAACTACTGTGTTACATCACTTAAATGTACTGCTTAAAATGAGAGGTTGCTGTAATGTTGAAACTATTAAGAGGCTGTTTACTTTGGTTAATTTTATTTGTTAGCCTCCTTTCAAACAATGTCATATTTAATACACTCAACAAAAGGAATAATTGACACAGGGAATAAACAGGAGTCATTCATTTTGTGCAAAACTCTTTCTTATGGTGTAAACATCACTAAATTGTGTTTTTAAATCATTTGTAATTTATGCTTAAAAAATAACTTGAATGTGACATAAGACAGAAAATTCAGTTCATTCATCACAATAATATATTATTATTATTAGTTTTTAAAATTGCAATAACATTTACCAATATTACTGTTGTTATTATTATATTGATAAAATATATGCAGCCTTGGTGAACATACTGTAATGAGAACAATAACAAAATCTTACTGACCCCAAACTTTTGACCAGTAGTGTATACATTTACAGTATATAAGATAGATATTTGTTATGTATGACTGTTTGATCACTGTTTTTCTTTCACAGGACATGTTTCTTTAAATTTTAACCTCCTTCTACCCCAATGTTTCACTAAAATATTTAAATATTTACATGGGCATGTACTTTGATCTCAGATATAGTCATTGTAAATACAGTGTAAACACACCTGGTGTGACAGTGAGTTGTGCAGTGCTGTTAACTGAGCCGTATTGGTTGGTTGCAGTGCAGCAGAATGAACCTCCGTCTTCAGGGAACGCCTCTGCAATTACCAACGTGCAGATTTCCTCTAAAGAAATAGATGTAATTAATTACATTGTGACACACGCATAAACTTAAGTTATTACAATGAATTTAACAACAGTCCGATAATTCAATACACAAGCTACTGCAACTGGCCAGTTTTACAACACAATCTATTGCAGTCAAACAATGCTATCTCCAGAAACATGAGAATCACATAAATATTGCTTGTAGTGAGGAAGGGATGTAGACTGGTATTAGACAATTAGATAGACAGGTGTGGTGAATCTAGACAGGTAATTGATGGTTACAGAGGTGATTCAATAGCAGAGAGACATCTGCTGCCGCAGACACAGGCTGTGTGTCTCATTCCTTTTCCTTGTTTCTTATGAGGTCATTCAGAAAATTGTGAATACTACTTTGGGCAATAGCAAGGGCCCTGATCCCTACACATTGGGACACTGATGACTCAATTACCTCAATTGGCTCATATTAAAATATAAATGGTATTTGTCAAACACAACAATGTATAACACTCATTAAATAATTGATTTGTTTAACAAACATATTCATTTTCGCTGTTAAAATGAATAAAACCATTATGAAATGTGCTCACTTCCCTTTTCTGATGACTTCACGACATTTCTGATAAGTGTATGGAGTGAGTGGCTGATATTCGCAGATTTTTATGCAATCTGGGAATTTCTATTGAGAAATTCCATTTTAAATGAGACAGGCCTAGAAATGAATGACTCCCCCAATCCCCCACCAAGCTGTGTATGTCCTAATAAACTAGTAAGAAGATTGAGACACACCCAAAGATAGAGGTGAGAGTTACTACTCTAAAAGCAAGAAGGTGAGCCATACTCATGTACAGAGAAAGTATGTGACTCATTAAAGGTTTAACCCCAGGTGCTGATATACTGTACATTCATGCCGTTCATTTGTTTTTCGGAGATTTTCGCACCATATTTAGGCCATATTGCATGCATAGCGATGGTGTCATGTCACAAACATAGAGCTTTCTGACAGGCTAAGAGAATTATCATCTTGATAAATCCATATATACACATGTATCTGAAGGAAAGTGTTTTATGAAGGAGTGAAAAGAGGGGAAAGTAGAAACAGGAGTAAATATAAAAGACTCACCGGGTTCTGCTGCAGATCTTGGCTCTGATGAAAGAGGGATATGGGAATTGAGAGAAAAAAACAAATCCACAACAAATCACTACATATCAGTACATCAATAAACCAAACACAGTTCCTTAAATAGTTTAAATAGTTACTCAAAAAAGAAACATTCTGTCAACATTTATTCGTTTTGTTCCATAAACCCAGATGACTTACTTTCTTCCCTGGAACACAAAAGGGGGAGTTTGAAGGACTATACAAGTCGCTCTGAGGGTTTCAAATATTAAAAATAATAAAGTACTATAAAAGTTGTCCAGTGGACCACTGGAGCACAGAAAAAATCAAGTCATATAAGGTGAGTAAATGATGACAGAATGACTCCATTCAAAGGTGCATTCAGTAGTTTGGTGTTAATTTAAAACGTTTTACACATTAATAAATAAATAGTGTTTTTGTGACGTGATCTGAATGGTGTATACTCAACATGAGATGAAGACGTGATGGTTTTCTATAAAAAAAAGTTATCACACCTGCAGTAGTACACAACATACACACACACACAACACGCGACAACAACATTAAAGGGGAATAGTAATAATAATTAAAACATTAAAAAGAATTCATAACAATGACTACATCTTACCATTTAAAATATTAATAGATACAGGTATAAATGATTTTTTGTAACGGTTGCTCTTACAAAGTGGGACTCTATAACGCTTCCCTGATAGCAGAAGTTGAAACATTGGAAATAAAACATGGCTTGAATCACTCAGTATTGTCTGTGCATTCTTAAGAACCAACAACTCATAAAATACTGTGCTTCATCTGCTTGCTCTGAGACACAATTTATTATGTACGAAAAAGGGCTACAGTAGCCTCCCCAGCTGCTTCCAGAAACGTCCATTTTTATTATTAATACTTTGCGCCAGTTTCCCAGGAAGTGACAGTTTTTTTCCTCTTGAACACATCGGATGGAATGGGATGCGGTTTATGCGCATTGTTTTATGTAATATACCAAATTTTTACAAAAGTTAAGTTCACAACTTTGATTGCAACATAGCTACTGGCTGCTGCCTCTGTAGATACACTAGTAGGGCAGTGTTGTTTGATGATGCAAAGAGCGAAAATGTGACACTTATTATCAGGCTTTACCAGGGGAGACAATGCGTGAATCAGTACCTATACAGGCGAAGAAGCAGAAGAGGTCTAAGGCCAGAAGACAGACAGACAATGACAAATAATGTGCATAAACATCGGTACAGCATTCACAAAATGAAAAGAGAAAATACTGAATAGTGATGCCAAAGTTGCTTCTTTTTTGGTTGGATATAGACTGCTCGCTAATGCTCACCAGTATCTGTGTAATTTACATAAGAAACAGAGGTGATCATTCTGATCTATGTCGATTGATGGCAGTCAGCGTCTAAGACCATTGTGGTATCGATTCTTAGAGTACAAAAAGAATAGCGATACTAAAAATAGCAAACAACTACTGAATCTCCCTTTAAATGGTTGCCTGAGTAGTTCCTCTCACTCTTTTGCAGGATGCGGAAGTCGGGGGAGTCCTGGATCTCCCGGCCCTCTCGAAACCACTGGACCCGCAGAGGAAGACTACCTCTCACCCGGCATTCCAGAACCACCACCTGACCTTCAGATGCCTGCGCGTCCTGCAACATCTACAGAACAAGAGAAACACAGCTAAACACTGGAAAAACAAACTGAGAGATAACACAGAGGAAGAGGGCAGACTGATGAATGGAAAAACTGAAGTGACAGATGAAAAGGTGTAAAACCAATAATTCAGCTCTTTCTTCAGCACCTCTTTCATTCCCATGTACTGTATATACGCTTTCAGGCTGATGACATAACTGACATAGAGGTAAGAAGCTTTCAGCAACCCATAAAAGTAAAAAGGCGGAGAGTAGTTTGTTTATACATGTGTGTGAGAGTTGCTTTCTGTTTGTTGTGTGTTCACTCACTCTGAAGCTTTATGTATGTGTGTGTAGCATGCTTGTGGTTACACGTGACGTGTTATAGGTTTATTTAAAAGTCAAGTCAAGAAGTACGTCAGTATAATCCAGCCATTTCATTTGTGTGCCTGTTTGTTTAGGACTGTGATGATGACGATTCAAAACTATGTATTATAAAAAGGCACATCCTCTCATTAGGAAGATTAAAGTCTCTCGGAATAAAGATGGAGTGGGATGATGGGGGTCTAAAAAAACAAACTTTTATCTTTAAGGAGGTGGAAAATAATTTTGCACATTGAGAAAACAGCATTTGGCATTGAAGTCTGAAACTCTGCCTAGGCCTGCTCAGAGCACTCAATCACATGAGTCACAAATAACACACACACACACACACACACACACACACACACACTGAGAGAAAGATAGAGTGAAGAGGCCTGGAATAATTTGGGAAAGGTCATACCCTGATTAATTCACCCATTTCTCAAACTTTTGCATGCAAATTCAGCTAGAGATATATATGTGTGTGTGGGGGGGACACACACTACATTATGGGGATATTTTGTACCCCTACATTATGGGGACAAAATGTCCCCACAAAGATAACAATATCCGAAATCCTTGTCAATGTGAAAACATTTTTGGTCCCTTGAGGAAAACAGCTTATAAATCATACTAAGTGATGTTTTTTTGAAAATTTTAAAATGCAGGAAGTTTTCTGTGATGGGTAGGTTTATGGGTTTAGAAAAGTCCCCGTAAAACATGTAAACACAACGTGTGTGTGTGTGTGTGTGTGTGTGTGTGTGTGTGTGTGTGTGTGTGTGTGTGTGTGTGTGTGTGTGTGTGTGTGTGTGTGTGTGTGTGTGTGTGTGTGTGTGTGTGTGTGTGTGTGTGTGTGTGTGTGTGTGTGTGTGTGTGTGTGTGTGTGTGTGTGTGTGTGTGGTCATGTCATTACCTTAGTGAAGCTAGGGGGCGCTTTGACAAGAGCATCACTGGCATAAACTGAGGAAACTGGACTCTGGACCTGAGGGAGAGAGAGACAATAAGTGTGGTTATGATGGATCTTTCCAGAGAGTGTGAGTTTTTTATAAGTCCATCTGCTGTTGTCATTCCTAATGAGTCTTCCAGATATATTTCTCTGTCATTGCAGTAGATAGCAGTCAGTGAAAGTTTCCATAGAAGTTAGCTAAATCAGACAAATCTGTCGTGATGACTTTTAATGTCCCCGAAAACCTCCGTAGCCACCTGTTAGCAACCATTTTTTCAAGACACATAAAAGCTTGGACAAATTAATGAGTGGGGGGGGGGGTATAACTGACATTTTTTATTGTAGACTTAAAACGTGAAAACATCTTGAGCTTATGTTAACCACAGACCTTATTTCAGGCATTTAACCAAAAACCCATTCAAAAAGCTCATTGACTTTGGGACAATGGAACTTGCAGCACTTTTTAACAGTTTCAGCCAAAAATTGTGAGTGTGTGTGTGTGTATTTCTTACTCTCTGTGGTGTAGCAGAAAGAGGCTGGACTAGCGTGGAGCGGTGAGGTTGGCTCTCTGAGCTCTTTGGTGATGATGTGTGAATCGTCAAGGAAACTGAGCTAGTTTTCTTCTGTGCCCTGAGAGAACATATCAGCAACACTAAAACAAACCTCATTCAGACCTGAGAGAACATATCAGCAACACTAAAACAAAGTCATCATTTAAAAAAACATTTAGATATAAAGTAAAGGACACCTCTTACATCTTGCAATATTCACGCTTTGAGTCATCCTGGCTGAAAGTTGAAGACATTTTCTAAAGCTATGACAAGCAAATCAATCTTTTTGCTCCATCATAGTCTATTAAAATTTCTTCACATAAAGTTACAGTTCATTATATGTGACCCAGTTAAAGAGGTACCGGAATTTCGGAGCAAAAATACCCAAACAGCTGGGTTGTATTTGCCTCAGAATAGGTCAGTGGTCAGAATTTGTTCCAGTGTTGGTCAGAGTTATTATAGGTAACTAAAACTAAAACCATAAAAAAACATTTTAGTTACTTTAAATAAAATAACTGTTAACTATAATAAAAAAATATATAAATAACTTAAACGTATCTTATTTCAGCTACATGCCAAGGAAACATTTCTCATTTCCTTTGAGCTTAACTTGATGTACTAAAGACTGATTTACTAAAATAACTAAAATGACAACTGAATAAAAACTATACAGACATATTACAAAAACTACTAAAAAGTGACAAAAACACAACAGAAGTTTAAAACTTTAACTAAAATGAATACAAAATAATTATATTATAATAAAAACTATAATAGTATTTCAATGATTCTTAAATAACACTGGTGCTGGTGAATAGATGTCTACCATGAGAATGATATCCTATTTGACCAATCTAATGCTATATCCACATCTAATCAGCCTTTACGGGTTCATTTAAAGTCTAACATTGTTTGTCTGACTTTCAGAACATTAGGTTTCCAATAGCAAATATATAGAATGTAAAATGTAAGCTAAGCAAAGTTAACAGAAAAATTGCTCTCTAACACGCACAAACTTACACACACAGTGAAGTAATATCCACTCCACACAGTATGAATTTTCACTAAGCAGTTTGCACCTTATAAATGACTTTGGAGCCAATGAGAGCGTAATCCCAAATGGCTGCGATGATGTCAGAGGGAACCAGAGCCAAGCGCTTAATAATTTGTGTAAACAGAAGGGGAAGACTGAGAGGCCAGCAGAGGCAAGAGAGGACAGGAAGAGAAATGAGCAGATGAGTTCAGAGGTGACTGAAGAGAGTTCAAGCAATGTCACAAATAAGGTTAGACAACACGATCCCTAAATTCTTGATTGATGGATTATTGGCAGTTTAACAGCCTTGGCTATTATTTAAGGTCAGTTTAAATCCAAAGAACCTACCATGTTCTTCGCGGTGGAGTAATATGAACCTTTATGTCACTGGGTGAATTAGGGGCTATTAGATAATACATAGTCAGGGACAGTAAAGCTGTCAGCTGAGGTCTGAGTCAAAGGGTTGAAGGTCATGCATGGAAGAACATGCTGAAACACACATACTGTGGCATGGCTCCAGACCTAGACTTCGACACGGATCCTTCACCTTCTGAGTCTGAGGAGGAAACACCTTTATAGAGAGAAATACAATAAGAAAATGAAGAAAAAAAAATAAAAAAGAATTGCAATTCCTGGTCTGAAACATGTTCGGCTGCAGGCTGGCTTCCTTTTACTGAATGATATTAATCCACAATTTGACTTTGTGATGCAGCCTGAAATCAAACCACACCATGTTCTGGCCAGAGGAGAACTGGCCCCCTGACTGAGCCTGGTTTCTCCCAAGGTTTTCTACTCTATTTCTGTCACCGATGGAGTTTCCTTGCAACTGTTGCCTCTTAGTTCAGGACACTTAGGGCCAGATTTACTAAACAGAGCAAATTAACGTCTGGTTTAAGACATGCTTTTTTGGGCTTTAAATAATGCTGCAAATACCAGTACATTAACTTCTGCAAACCTTAGTAAATCACCTTGCATTATTCATTTAAATACTCTCCTCCCATAAATTTTGCATCTGAAATTTAAACTCCTACAGATGCATATGCAATAAGGTCAGCTGCAAAAATAACCCTGTCCACGCCTTTTCAGCGCTAATTTTTCAGCACGTGTCTTTGGAAAATCCCGACAGTAGTTTTTTAACGCCAAAAAGAGGGTTTGTGTTGGCGAAAATCTGGTAAATCTGGCTTTAAATATTCAGCAATATTATTGATTTGACCGCACTGACACTATCAGATGAGAACTGAACTGAACTGCGCTGGATGATGGCGTCAATGATTTCTGCAGACCTTCTTTATAGTTGAATTAAACTCATTACATAATTGATGAAAATTACACAGTTATTGAACTGAACTGAACCAACATACTGAATACTGAAACTTTGAATTCAGAATTGAATTCTGTTTGCATCATTGAATCATTTTCCTGTTATCACTGTAAAGCTGCTTTGAAACAATCGCATTGTATGAAGCACTATATAAATAAAGGTGACTTGACTACTGTTAAAGTACAGAGTACCTCAGCAATTTGTGTTGGCAAAATACAGTCATTTCAATAAGAACCCATGAGAACGGGAGTTTCATGTAAGGGTGAATAAGTTCCCCCGCAGATTTTGCTTGTGTTTGAGTTGGTTACGTAAATTATGAGCGTTGACCAACAGAGAGCTACTTGTATTAAAAAATTACTTCTGTGTGACCTATAAATTATTAATGGTTTATTGGCCTTCAAAGACAAACAGCCTAATAGCCTTGGGTATTATTTATTTACTTTTCATACTCAAACAACCTGCCGTGTGCTTTTGGTGGAGTAATATGAACTTTTATGGCACTGGGTGAATAAGGGGCTATTAGATAATACACAGTCAGGACCGGTTAACCTATCAGCTGAGGTCTGAGGTCAAAGGGTTAAAGGCCATGTGAGGACAAACATGAACACACATACTGTCACATCTAATGTGATAATGTGAAATTGTATGAATGTGAAATGTGGGCAATTATTCAAATACAATTTTTCCAGTTCAAAATAAAAAACAAATTGTTTTAGACTATCAGGCATTAAATCTTGAATTAAAACCTGTTAAAAGATTGAAGTATAAACTTAATTAAAAGGACAGTTCACCCAAATATGAAAATTCTCTCATTCATATCATTTAGTCAACAAGTTGTTCCAAACCTGTATGAATTTCTCTAACTGAGTTTCCTGTATAAACACAAAAGAAGATATTTTGAAGAATGTTGGTAACCAAACAGTTGATGGGCCCCATTGACTTCCATAGTATTTTAAAACTATTTTTTCGACACTATTTAAGTCAATGGGGTCCATCAACTGCTACCAACATTCTTCAAAATATCTTCTTTTGTGTTCGGCAGAGAAATTCATACAGGTTTGGAACAACATGAGGGTAAGTAAATGATGACAGAACTATGCCTTTAAAAATGGTTAGTCCTATGTTTATAACATACAAAAGAAAAGAAGATTTTCAAGTAAATGTATATTTTTTAAAGGATTTTTACATATTTTATTAGTACTGATCAATAAAATAATTTTGCGATGTATCTGGGAGCTCACCTTCAATATAAACCTCTGCAGAGGTGTTGTCTGCTCCCAGTGCGTTGGAAGCTACGCAGGTGTACCTGCCGGTGTCGTCTTCAAATGCTTCGGTTATCACTAGAATGTGCAGGTCACCATCACGACAGATCTGAATATCAGGGCAGTGGTGCAGCTCCCGCCCCTCACAAAACCACCTGACCAATTAAAAAAGAGAGAACAGCATGTCAGTCAAAGGGTGTAGCCAATTACAGAGCTATAATATTGCCTAATTAAATCCGATTAAGCTCTGGTCAAAGCAATCATTGATTTCTCTCTCAAATAATACAAACACTGAAAAAAAATGGAAACTGTGAACTATTAATCCAACAATCAAATCTGTAACAGTACTAAGTAGCATGGTTATACTGGATGTCTTTTGTAAGAGTGTGATTTATGTGTGAGAAATTGGCTAAATAATTGTAAGAACAACTGAGGTCATGTTTACAGTAAATCCACTGTCCGCTTAGTTGACTGCAATCAATTTTCTCTTACAGTCTGTTTGTGTGTGTGTGTGTGTGTGTGTGTGTGTGTGTGTGTGTGTGTGTGTGTGTGTGTGTGTGTGTGTGTGTGTGTGTGTGTGTGTGTGTGTGTGTGTGTGTGTGTGTGTGTGTGTGTGTGTGTGTGTGCGTGTGTTCTGGTATCACTAATCCCCGCCAATGCTCTCATCTCAGGCTGAGTCAGCTCTAAAGAGACTGAGAACAGATTTCCCTGATTAGAAAGAGATTTCCCAACTCATCAACACTGAACCAGATGATTTGCTCTTTTATCGAAACCTAAAGTCACCATGAAATCAAAATGGACAAATCTTTTTTTAATGGAATATTGCATTATAAATTATTTATTTATTTATCCGTGCACATCTTTTTAAAAAAAAGAAGATCTCTTTTCTACTATGATGGCTTGTTTTTGGTGTGAGGACGGGACAGCCTCTCACACATGAGATTACAGCAGCAAACTACAACGATTCAATGATCCAATCAATTCCTGCCCTGCCCTCGGATATACATCACAATAGGGAAGAAAAGACTATCGCTACTTCCTATTCATGCTGACTTTAAGTACGGTGTTGGCAGTCAAACTGGGGTTTGTGTATGTCTTTAAGGTGAAGTATGGAATGTTTAAAAAAGTATGTAAAGTACAGTATGTAATTGCTGTGCTGCAAATGGCACCAAAAACAATTAGATTGTTTTCAAACAGGTTTTCAGCTGCCATTAGTTGGCCAAACAGATACCACCGCCCTCAACTCATGTCATTAGTTAAGCTAGTGTTGCAGTGTCAGACGGGATGCTAAATGAAAATCAGCCTACAAATGGCACATTCTGATTGGTAGCATATATTTATTCTTTTCATTCCTCAGCGCCGCCACGTGTCTTCTTTTTGAATGAAAGAACACATTATTTGCAAATGCATTTTCAAAAACTGTTTTGGTTTGGGCCAGTACTGCATTAACAATAAAAAGAGGTATAGGGGGCAGAGAAGATATGCTAAGCATGGTATGATAATATTAAAATAGTTTACAAATACAAAATATATTATCATTACATTTTTTCCATATTAAACATTTCTTATTTGTGCTGTTAAAGTCTTTTAATTATAAAGGTAATGCTTAAAATGAATGAAAAACACTGAGCAGATTCTCTAAAATAGCTGTAGTTAAATCAGTGTGTCTGACAGGTTTTGCTGCTTAGTCATGATATCGGCTGATTCTCAGACTGGGAGGAATGTTTAGATTGATGTGTGTGCACAACTGGAATATGACACATCAAACACTCACACACTTAAAGCGGGGACACCGCACTTCATCGTGACACAAGGGTCTGGGAATCATAAAGTCTATACAGGGAAAGTCCTTTACTCACCACACACACACCAAATGCAATTTCTGTTTCTATAAATCAGTTATTTGAGATAATGAGTCAGTATGTGGTCTAAGGCCCTGAGGCATGAATATGAAGACTAGTATACGTAAGTGTATGTTACGGGAAGCACTGACACACGCACAAACACACACACACACACACACACACACACACACACACACACACACACACACACACACACACACACACACACACACACACACACACACACACACACACACACACACACACACACACACACACACACACACACACACACACACACTGTCTGGGTCACTATACATCATACTGCGCAATTTTTTCAAGTTTTCTTTGTACACTAAGTGTCTCAGACCACTTTTATATCTATAACACTCCACACACACACACCACACACACACACACACACACACACACACACACACACACACACAGACAAACACACTGTCCGGGTCACTATACATCATACTGCGCAATTCTTTCAAGTTTTCTTTGTACACTAAGTGTCTCAGACCACTTTTATATATATAACACGCCACACACACCACGCACACACACACACACACACACACACACACACACACACACACACACACACACACACACGCACACGCACACTTTAATGAGTCTAAAGTCGTCTGGAATGAGTCCTGGTTTAGGCGCACAGCTGTTCATTCAGCTCGTCTCCGGATCTTAAAATACTCAGAGACATCATTAAGACTTCTATAAAGAATCCCAAAATTCAGGAGCCTGCTGAGTCTGTTTCATTCCATCCTGGCAGTCGAAGGCTTTATCCATTTTCTGCTTCATTCTCATTACCAAATCAAGTACTGCTCAGATCTGCTACTTTTTGTCTCTGCATTTGACATCAGATCCCTAAACATGGCTTCTTTCTCCAAGGCTATAAAAATGAAGGATGTCTGTAACATTACAACTGCAATGTCTATTCTGTGTACTCTTGTGAAAACTGTTGGAGTCACTTTTAAACACCTTTGTGAATCCTGGAAAGATTCCAAGACATTCCCAGGTTTGGCGGCTCAGTTTCACACCCCTCTGCCGTTCATGGCTCGGACAAAACCATCCAATTTATCACTCATGCTCTTTGACTTGTCAGTACACACTGAAAGAACAGATGAGCCAAGCGAGCATGCCGAGACATTAAATTATATCCATTGATTAAAATTGTATCAACTATGTTCAGAACTGATGGTTGAGTTAATGCCATCAGATGAAACACATTCAGGCAATGTTCAGTTCTCTATATTCATATTCTGTCTGTCTATCCACCTCTCTGCAGGCTCATGCAAGCCTAATACACTAATTTATCTCAGAGAGAGAGATTTTATGATGCCAGGACAGGTGTGTGTCTGATTCACCACAGCATCAAACTAGCTGCAGTCTTTGGTTCTGCAAGGGGGATTTTTCCCCTTAAGGATTATTGGTGGTCTATATTCAATTCCAAAACCACTTAATAAAACTAATTAAAGTCTTAGAAAATTGATGGCAGAAGATCATGTCTAAGGCTGGTGATTACATGTCTAGAAAGTATGTCTAACACCTACAGGTTTCAATCAATTTTACAATAATTATAATGAAGGAACGAGCATCGTAAATATGAATTTGGTCCACTTTAGACATTCTACTAACTTTACTTTGCAACTTACATGTCAACTAACTCTCATTAGAGTATTAGTTGATGATCTGCTTAAAATCTGGTAACACTTTATTTTGATGCTCCCCAACAGACATTCCACTGATTATATGTAACTTTGTTAATGTAGCAAATATGTAACAAGTCAACTTTATTTACTAACTTGAACCCTAACAGTCTACTAACAGTCTACTTATACTCTGAGTTAGTTGACATGTAGTTGCAAAGTTACTTAAAGTTAGCAGAATGTCTAAAGTGGGCCAACAAAATAAACCGTAACCTAAAAAAAGTTTTCTCATCCACACCGAAATGGCAGGCACAATAGCAGTATAAACATACATATCTAGTTCAATATGTGTCACATGACTATCACATCACATGCATCATCGTTTTCAAATACCTCAGTTTTCACAGTCCACACTACAATGCAAAAACGTTTTAAAATGTATCCACTTGGGAAAGCGTTTTCAAAAAGCTCCATCTTCCCTGGACAAAAACGTCGTCTGAGCATGGACAGAAGGCCAAAACAGAGAGAAAAATATGTGTTTTCAAATTAACATATATTAGTGTGGACAAGGCCTAAGATAAACTGCTTGTGTTTTTCCTCATCTTCAAGTGGCTCTGGATAAAAGTGGATAAAATGTAAACGTAAATGAGTGTGTCCCATGTGTTACGGGAGTAGGGCTTATGACAGGACACAAGAGTGAACAGAGGCTCGGGTCATCTACGTCCAACAGCTGGAATATGTCACATAAATCACAGAAACAGGGAGACATGTTGTGTTTATTATGTGGTGAAATCAGTCTACTCTCATTCTAAGACATTCTGCTTGTGAGACATCACTGTCATTGAGGTCAGGAAGCGGAGTGAAATGTGCATTAGCTTGAGTCTGTGTGATCACATTCAGATGGAGGAGCTTCTAATTGCTCGAAAAAAGCAGCATGTCCATGTGGTTCAGATCCCACGTGAAGGCAAAAAGTGTTTGTCTGCTTTACCGCAACTACGGCAAAATTAAGCCCAGATATGGCATCAAGGGCATCTGTCGTCTTCACCCCTTCCCTCTCACAGTCTGCAGTTATTCCCTCATTTGTCTTCATTATTAATTCTGTCCTGTCTTTTCTCAAGTTACCACTCTGTAAGGATATTTCAAGAACTAAGGCTGGCTGTGACACTTTTAATGAACTGTAATGAACTTTTAATAACTTTCAGTCGAACCAACATGCATTGGCCTACACTGAAAAAAAAAAAGTTAGTTTCATCCCCATTCGCCCTCTTCCCAGCTGCATGGGATATAAATAATTATCATGGTTACATTGTTTGACCATTTACCTATTTTAGATTTTGTTGAAATTAAGTTCAATAATTTTTAAAAGGTAAATTTAGTTACAGTTTTTAAAATTCAGTGACGGCAACTCAACATTTTAAGTTCAGTCAAGACATTTATTTAAAATGACGGTCAAATATAGCAATAGTAAATAAATCACCACATTTTTTAAGCTAAACAAAATACTCCTGTTTTACAGCGTACAGAAATAAATCCAGGCTATTTTTCAGACAAAGACTGAATTGCCTAGTGCATGGATTCTAAACCTGCCTCAAAGACGTCCAATTAAATTTCTTACACCATCTAATAGAATCTTATCCACCCCTCGACAGAAAACCATACTCTTTTCTCCCAAATATGATCTGAAATAAAGGCCTCTCTACATTGCTTCATGGCTACTTCATTGTGGCTGTGTCAACATCCCGACCACAACTCACAGACACTATGGAGAAGCAGCTCATGAGGCGTCGGCTTCGGTGCCCTACAGGGAATTATCCCCATCATCATATGTTAAAGAGCAAAAGGAATGACAAATGTGCCATGTTTATTCAACTTTTTTTAATGGAAAACAGTTGATTGTCTTTTAAGGATCATGCTTTTAGGATGCTGTGGTTTAATTATAAGACATTTTTACAAATATCCTTAGACCTTCTTGTCGTTTTTAAATGTTCCTGTTGTTATATGGTAATGAGACCCACTGAAGCAGTTAGACCAGCTTAGCACTGTACTGCTGTCATCATCTGTTACAAAACAGACTAATCACAATAAACCATTAACTAACTGAGGAACAGTTTCAGAAAAACCATCCACGGGGGAAAACGCAGATTGTCACGGTAATGGAACTAAACAAACAATGTGTTTGCCATAAACACCTGAACATGTAACACAAGACATCCTGTTTAGGGATCCTAGTTTAGTTTTCCACTGGAGTTCTGCTGCATGCTTTACACTAATTAGATGTGGGTGGATTGGGTTTAACAGGGCTTACAGGCAGTGCTTGAGCTTGCTATGTTGGTATGTGTGTGTAAGTGAGAAACCCTGTTAGTTTCAATCTCCAGAAGTTGGAAAAAGCCTGCATCAACAAGCTGCAAAGAGGAAATGGCCCAAATCGGTTTGTTTATTAAACTGTTATATTTACACTGTTGCAATTAATGTACATTTTTCTCGCCAACATTAACATTTATGCACATGCTGAATTTACAAAGCATTATGGGTGGTGGAAGTATTGGTAATAGAAAGTATGCACATTTTGCTAGTCATACCCACTAACCAGACCTAATGAACAATCATTAAGGGTAATTACTGAACCATATAAACCAATTCAGCAGTGTCCATCATAGCCAAACACTGTGTGTGTCTGTGAGAGAGAAAGAGAGGGAATGGCACAAACTCTCTTTCCGCCTCTTGTGGTTTGGCCACGATGTGGCCAGTGTAACAGAGATTCCCTATTTAAACTTTCCATCTACAACAGCAAATAACAACAAGTCACAGAGTATGTGTGTGAGGATACTGGCCTCATTCTCACATGAGAAAGACACACACTTCTCTGTCAAATCTACTATCCTGCCAAGTAACAGGTAATTTCATCTCTTGCACTGTCAATGTTGTCTTCATTCTCACACTTTCACTACCATCCAACAACAGTCAGATAAATAGAAATAGACATTTCAAGCATCCATGGGTATAGAGAAACACTGGATGGAAATACCGTAAGAAAACTCCACTCATTGCTTCCATGGATAATTATAAGCCACCTTCAAAACCAAAGCATATTGATCTTCTGGCAAGAGTCGAACAAGTTAAAAACACAAGAGTACAGACCAAGGGAGAGTTTGATGGTCAGCGTTAAACACTACTGAGGCTTTCAATGAAACCAGTGCTGGTCTTATTCTGAAAAGTAGGAGCTTTTTGACAAGAAACATTTGGTTTGCAATACAAAAATACATTTATAGCAGAATAGACATTACAGAAGCAGCAGCATAAAGGCATTTATACAGAAATTACAATTAGAGAAAGTTATAAAGTCGATGTTTCAAATAATGAATTTAAATAAAATATATAATTATTCTGAAAAAGAGTAGGTGTATACACACTATTGTAATGTTTATGACTCTTTCAAAATGAAAGTGTGACTATAGAAACATGGAAAATATGAAAAATATGTATGCTGTCACAGTTTTGGTTTCGTTTTCTATCAGTCTGTTTAACCACCTGTTTGCCTGTGTTCCCTTTTTCTCCTTTTCCCACCATTATCAGTTACCATGGATATTCATTTAATCATCACAGCTATTCAGCATTTAGTTAATAACCATGTGTATTTAAGTTCCTCACCTTCACTCATTCTGTGTCCGGTATTGTTTGTGTATGGCAGTGTTCCGAGTTCTGGCTTATGTTTATTAAAGACTGTTGTTATTTATACCTTCTTCTTCATCAAGTGACTTATACCATTACATATACAATATTTAATATATATATATATAATTATTCTGAAAATAATAAGTACAAAAACTTGTAAAGTTTACAAATAAATAGAATATTATCCCTGCTGGAATGCATCACCATTGTTTGTGTTAAAGCAATCTGTCAGGTAAAGCTAGAGTTTTGGTGAGTATAAGGTCAATTGTGGGATGTTGGCCGTATGTGTAATTCTACTGATCTCTTTCTGTGTAATATGCCCCATATGTACTTAATCTATTGAATGGTGCAGGATAAATCTATTTGCCCTTTTCTTCTTTCTGTCTTTCTTTTTTGCTAGCTCTCTTTTCATGCATGAAGACCTGAAATAATCTGATTTGGCTTCCCTTGAACTTGGCATATCAAGAGACCTGAAATTCATTCTGATCTGTTAGTGTATCTGTTGGAGGTGTTTTGAAAGAATATGCTTCATGTCACTGACATCAGGCCAGACAACACCTCAGAAACACAGGAAAAAGTCTGGAGCCAGAATTAAACACTGAACAGCTTTGGGAGACAGACTGAGAGGGTGAGGGTTGGCTCGGGGTCACCGGGAGTTGGGTGCATGTCTGATGCGGTGGAAGGCCAACCGTAAAAGTTTAAAAAGGTAAGACAACTATGACAACTTTTAGAACAACCTTATCATGATAGATTATAGTGTGTGCATGTGTGTAATCTGATTCCGGAAGGGCATGACAAATGCTAAATTCTCTGAGCGCAATCAGTGGAGTCATTTAGCGCCTGGTTACAATTGACCTCACATGTCAGATGCTTAAGGTCATAGGCCAGGAAGGGAACACAGGGAAGAAGATAGGAATGGAGAGAAGACCGCAAGAGATGCCCCAAATAGAAATACTGATAGATGCATCTGCAGCAGCTGAATTATGAAGTTCTTGTAAACACACACACACACACACACACACACACACACACACACACACACACACACACACCATGGCAGCAACCCACCGTCCACATGACATTTACCAGCCTGTGTCTGGAGAAAACTCCAGACACTCACACTGTTTTATAAACAGTATGAAAAATGTATATGGTATTGATCACAGAAGCTGCATCTGAAGTGACATATATACACCAGAAAAAGTTGCATTTACAATTAGAAAAAATCTAATGAAATATTTCAATAGTGATTTATTATTGTAAATATTCATTTTTTTCTAATATTTCAAATATAAAATTATGAGACAAAAATGATGAATAAAACCACTTGTGGATAAAATTGATTAAAACATTTAATATTTAATCTGTCATGACAACGATGCGCATCCATTTACACAGAAGCAAAAATCAAGACCATATACTCAGCACATTATGATGCATTTATTAACACATGTAGTTTAGAAATATCTTGAGAAATGTATCTTTTCTGATAAATGTGCCATAGTCATTAAGTAAAACAATCTCAGATAAAAACATCATATGAAGATAATCAAGAGTATCCAGATAAACAGATCTGTAACACTTGTTTACTTAACATTTAGAATAAAGTTATTTTAACTTCAAATATAAATGCTTAGTATTAATTTAATAAAATAAAATAAAATAAAACCTTTTCTACAAATTGCTTTTAAATGTAGTTTTTTTAAAGATAAGTTAAATGATAACTATTTTCTGTAAAGCAAATTTTCAGAGTTCAAAGTTCAGTTAAACTTACCAGAGCTCTAATGCTTATCTTGCTTCTTAAAATATATCCAGAAATGATGACTAAACATGCAGATTTTAGTCTGCAAGAAGTGCTCACACACTCCCTTTGAATGCCTACACAAGCCTGAGAGTTCAATCACTCACACATGTACACACTCTCTGCCACACTGGGTAGAGCTGAAGAGAGAGAAAAGGGAGGGAGCAGGAAGAGAGAGAGACACGCTGTAACTGTGAATAAAGATTCAATAGCACACTAAACCTTTGGCATACGTCCAGCCCACTCATTATTTCTCTCTCATTCATTCTCTCTTTTGCAAATCGTTTCAACGTTGACTTCACCCTGCATCTCTTCAAATTAACATTCCCATGTCACAGGAACTTTTTGACTATTTGACTTTGTCTGCCATTTGAATTGGCCTTGAATTGATTCAAGATTTCCTAGAAATTGAGAAACAACTCAGATTTGAGTATACAGCTTCCAGAGGTGAATATAGGACATCTCTAATAGGAAAAGTAACATAGTTGGTTTCCCTGACCACATTGACATGCCCCTGATGTATAATAAAGAAAATGTATAGAAAACAGTGCACATGATTTTTTAATCAAACTCCAAATTATGCTTAAACCTTTATTCCAAAAATAATATTTACATTCTTCACAGCTACACTGGAATATTCTTGTGTGCATGAAAACAGCATATTCTAAATAAACTAAGACATACATTATTTTCCTGCTACTCACCTTGGGTAATACTTGACTTGCTCGCTCGCTCTTGCCATTTATTGCAATATATATATTACATATTTATACATACAGTATTACAAAATGTAATATAATTCACTCATGAATTCCCATTCATATCCTTAGCAATCAGGGTGTGATCAATTGTTTATAAAAATCAGTTAAAACACTGACCTCTTCGCTTCAGTAATGTGTTTCTTGACTTGCTTTTAACAACTGTCTGTATCTAACACAACCAGGATAACCTTGTAGTGTACATATATAAAAGAACCTATGAAAAAGGCTATGTATACTCTACCATTCAAAAATTTAGGGTCTGTAAGAGTTTAGTTTTTTTTTTAAAGAAATTAATACTTTTATTTAGCAAGGATACTCAAAATGGACAGTAAACACAAAAACATTGCCATGTACTTAAAATAAATTCTGTACTTTATATTAATCAAAGAATGCTGAAAAAAAATGTCACGGTGCATGGATATGATACATTTTCTGTTTTATTATAGTATTATTCTGTCTTTATTATATTCTACTTAATATTATTTTTAGTGTTTGCATGACCCAAAAATTTGATTAAAGTAGTATTTGAGGCCCATTGTATTCTGGGTAATACTGTATTCTAGAACTCTATTGAGCTAAGACAATAGCCAAAAAACATTTCTTGCTGCTTCAGCTCTGCAGTTGCCCATGCCAACATGTCCAGGTCACAGTCCAACGGGCACCTTACCAACATTCCCTCACTGACACATTAACGCAATCAAACGGGTTGCATTTTTTAACAGTCGGCAAACAGTGCATAATAATATATGAATATGAAAAAGAAAATTAAATATATATGAAAGAAATAACAATTCAATTCAACAATTCCAATATCGTAATATCAATCAAATGCTGAACAATTCAATCATAAACCATATTTTTTGGATTCTGAACAGAATTTGTCATTTGGTTGGGCCGCATTAAGCATTTCAGTAATCTTCAGGACAAAAATAGTCTTGGTTAGAAGAGCCCACTTAGCATTGATCTAAAAACAGCTAACGGCACCTGGTCTCAGTCAAACAGATGGCATTCACCTGTTTCATCAATGCATTATGGGACAGTGAGAGACAAGATACAGACGCAAACAGGCCGTCTTATCACTGATCATTTTGTTTGGAACTGGCACAGGCATGTTTTATTTGTACAATAACACAATTGTGTTGTATACAGTACAGTTAATCCTTTATTTGGGGTGAGGTTAGACGTGTTGTGGCATATTGAGATTGTAACTTTTCGCAGACCTTCATGGGTAGTTAGTGACTCTCAGTCTTTCAGTCCATAAACAGGTGGAACACTTGGGTGGGGTATTTATGGAGCATGTTGCATAGAGCTCAGAAAGTACACATACCCTCAGAAACACACACAACCAGAGACAAACACTCATATGTGCATCCAGGCATTTTTAAACCAGCACACAGTGTGATGCACAGACACATCCACACCTTTTTATACTTAGAAAAAACGCATTAAGAAGTGTGATTGCATGACTACTTTCTCCGTTAGTAACACTACTGCAAGATTTGCATGTACACACTCTGTGTCCCACACCTCAACAGTGCCTCTCTGTGTTTATTTATCTGACCAATGAGGTGCTCATGTTACACAACCATTCCTTTAGAAACAGGACAAAGTGACGACATAATTTACTTTATTTATTCATAATTTTTTTACATTTGCTTATTTTAGGTAAATTCAATTATTTATACCTTTACCTCAGAGTTAAGATATAAAAAGTCAATTGAAAGATGTTTAAAATAAATAAAGCTCCCTGTGAGAAATTTACACTGCAAAGCCGGCACAAAAGCAGCATCTAGTGTCTCCAAAAGTGGTGATGCTTATTGACGAGTTGTTTTCTCTGTAATTAATCTCCCATTTTTACCAGTTTAACCCATTCAGGCCAATTTGCGGATTGGTTGCAGGCATTATAATGTTGACAGGTTAATCAACTGGCTTCAGCCTTCCTTCATTTGTAAAAATTAAAAATTCCATACTGTAGGTGACTCTACTGAAATATTTGAAAATTATGTTGAAACCTATTTTTACTAAGACCAACCAAATATGTAAAGATGCCTTATGAATACATAGAAATCTATACAAATAATTTATTTTTCAGAACAACAAATAACAGCACCTACAATAATAATAATAATATTGCAAATTATTATGCTCTTCATTTTCATCTGCACTTCTCTTTCCACCTGACTCTCATCCTTCTGTTCAAAAGGTCTTCCAAGGGTCATCTCAGAATCATCTCAAAACGCTTTTCCAATTACCATGACAACCTTTACATTTCTCCAAAAAAAAGAAAACACAAAGTAAAACAAACTCTAGTCCTCTCCGGATGCACTAAGATGCTGAATAGTACAAGTTAAGCAAACAACACTCTAACAATTGTACTCTAAATAAACAAACCATTAATCTGACAAACAAATCTAAACACAAGCATTAATGATGACTATCATCTATTCAATGAAGTTAATGATGGTGAAATACATACACAACATTGAGAAAGATTGTGTTCAAAGATCAGCACTGAAGCTCAGATGAAATTGACGAAAGGTTTCTCTGAATTGTGAGCTGGTAAAAAGGTTCCTTTGTGTGTTTCTGTTTGAGTTTACACAGCAGATATACATAGTGTATTTTACAGTTCCCTCCCAGTTCTCTTCTCTCTGGTGTGTCGTCAACCTGTATTAATGTGTTGCACACGTAGTTGAACCAAAAAGTCATCTTTCATGCAGTATTGTGTGTGTTTGGGGCTGAAATATCGGCTTCGGTTGTTGGTAAATCAAAAGCTGAAGAAAACAATAAAACTAGATCAACTGCAGAAACTGTCCAAAGCTCTCACTGACATCTGCCTCAAACACACATTCATTTCATTTGGCTTTTGAAATTGCTAAGGTTTCCAACACACACAAATCAATGTATGCCCAAAGGAACGAATGAGCTACAAAGTTGACATGCTCCTCATTTTACAGTACACAGTCAATGTACAAATCATACAGATCCAAAACTGATGGAGGCATTCTAACTGCTGTTAAACAGACTTATTCAAGGATACACACACCCACAGAACTGATGTCATCTCTCATGCAGGAAACCTTTTCTGGCTTTGTTATATATATATATAAACCTATACCAAAATGTATTTAAAATGTATACTACAAATTCATAACATATTTACTATATATACCATACCATATATATATATACCATATAAAGGCACTGCGAGAAATAAAGTTACACTGCAATATATAAAGCCACACTGTGAGATTTAGTCACACTGTGAGATATAAAGTCGCACTGCGAGATATAAAGTCACACTGCGAGATATGAAGTCCCGCTGCGGTATATAAAGTCACAATTCAAGATATAAGGTCACACTGAGAGATAAAGTCTCAATTATTAGAAAGAATTGGCTCCTCAAAATCAGTCATAATCCAGTCATAATGCTCTTCTCTATCATTTCTATCTTCTGTCATCATTCTCATCATCACACTCAACTTGAAAGACTCTACAGGAAAACAAATCTCACTGTGCACAAGGACATGTACTTAAATCACATTCTTTTTTACAAAGATTCGATTTCCAAAGCTAAAACCACCTATTATTCTGGTTTAACAAGTTCAAGCGAAGGAAATTCAAAGGTCCTTTTTTCACTCATCTCTAACTTCATAAAACCTCGGGATCCACTTCCTCCTCATTTGTATTCGATTGATTTTTGTAATTCTTTATTATCATTTTTTTCTTTAAAAATTGAACATATTCATCAGCACCTTATGTCTACCTCTGGTCCGAACTCATTCGTCACAGTTTCCTTTGCTCAGACTTGTTTTTTCTCAGCATTTACCCTACCTTCAGTAAATGAAATTAATGAACTTATTCGAAAATCCAAACTTTCAACCTGTAAATTGGATCCTCTTCCAACTGTGCTTGTGAAAGCCACTGTTTCTTTACTGTCCCCCCTAATCACTAACATCATTCATTCTTCACTTACTACTGGAATTGTTCCTTCTTCTCTTAAAACAGCTTCTGTAACTCCGATTCTTAAGAAACCTGGTTTAGATCCCAACGACTATAATAATTTCCGACCTATTTCAAATCTTCCATTCATCTCCAAAATTTTGGAAAAAATAGTGGCTGCTCAACTCCATACTCATCTTTCTTACAATAATCTATATGAACAATTCCAGTCTGGTTTCCGTCCGCATCATGGTACGGAAACAGCGTTACTTGAAACCACTAACAACCTTCTTATAGCGGCTGACTCTGGTTTACTTTCCATTCTTCTTCTGCTTGATCTGAGTGCGGCCTTCGATACTATTTCACACACCATACTTTTTGTCAGACTCTCCTCTATTGGAATTACTAACATACCTCTTAACTGGTTTCATTCATATCTTTCTGGCCGCTCTCAGTTTATTCAGTTAAAATCATTTACCTCTCATTCTGTCCCTGTCTTAACAGGTGTGCCCCAGGGCTCTGTTCTGGGGCCCTTACTGTTTATTATTTATCTTCTTCCCCTTGGTTACATCTTCCGTAAACATCATATTAATTTCCATTGCTACGCAGATGACTCTATTTTTCACCTAAACCTAATTCCACACTTCCACCATCTTCCCTTACTAACTGCCTTCTTGACATAAAATCCTGGTTCACATCAAATTTCCTTAAACTAAATAGTAATAAAACAGAATTGCTTCTTATAGGTACAAAATCAACATTAAACAAAATCCATAATTTCTCTATTCTTATTGATAGCTCCTCCATTTTCCCCTCCCCTCAGGTTAAGAGTTTGGGTGTCATCTTTGATAGCACCCTCTCCTTTACATCTCATGTTAACAACGTTACTCTGTCTACTTATTATCATCTTCGTAATATCTACCGTTTGCGTCCTTTCCTCACGCCGCACTCCACTGCCATTCTTGTTCACAGCTTAGTCACCTCCCGTTTAGATTATTGTAATTGCCTTTTGTTTGGCCTCCCACATAAAACTCTTCATAAACTTCAACTGGTCCAAAACTCGGCAGCTCGTATCATTACTCGCACCCCTTCTATTTATCACATCACTCCTATCCTACAACAGCTGCATTGGCTTCCTATTATTTATCGTATCAACTACAAAATACTTCTTCTTACTTTTAAAGCCATTCATAATCTAGCCCCTTCATATCTTTCTGATCTCCTCCATATACCCACACACACGCGTACTCTAAGATCTTCTTCTTTTATTCATTTTACTGTTCCCCGTGTCCGCCTTGTTACTATGGGGAGTAGAGCTTTCAGTTTCTCTGCTCCTCAGCTCTGGAATTCGCTTCCACCAGATCTCCGTAAAATTGACTCTCTTTCACTTTTCAAATCCAAACTCAAAACTTATCTGTTTAGAATAGCTTATTCCCTTTGACCATAACTGCACTATTTTTTTAATTGTCTTGTGTCTCATTGCTTTTTTAAATTTGTTATTGTTGATGATGATGTAAGGTGACCTTGAGTGTCAAGAAAGCCGCCTATAAATAAAATGTATAACAATAATAATAATAATAACTTAATGTCGTTTTAAACATTTATGATTTTCTGTCTTGCAGAACACAAAGAAAATTTTCTTAAGAATGTTTCAACTGTTTAAAAAAAAATATATATATATATACTCAAGTATATACAGTATATAGAATATTCTTTTGTGATCCACATTTCCTAATTTTTGTGTGAACTATCCCTTTAAATTAAAACAGGGTCCCTCAGACAAATTGGGTTTAAAGCTTAGTTCAAGGTTTGTGTTGGAGGTGTCTCGTAAACTGTAAAAACCATCAGTGATATTCACCAGCATACGCAACACTCCACATCTAAATCAACTTTATATTTAATGGCTTTGCTTCAAAAGACGCACTAAGGTTTATATTAGATCACATATCATACTTTAAAAACAGCTCAGTTTCATGAATGAGCAAAAGTACAATCATCTACAGTTACACTATTAAACATGACACCATTCAATGTAAAAACGGAAAAATTTTCACATTGATAAATGCCAAAATACATTAAGCTTCATGTACACACTCGATGACTTTAGCCGTCATAATCGGCCCACTGCCAATAAAGACTCCTTCTGCCCTTTCACGTGCAACCGTGGCCTACATTTGACTCCAGTAAGTTCCTGCACAGTGAGCGAAGCCATTATATAAGTGAATGATTCAGTTGACGCTGACCTCTGCCTCCCTCAATGCAGACGTTTATAGAGTCGGTAATAGCACAGGGGTCAGTTTAACAGGCGAAACTAAATGCTCAGAGACACAACTCCCTAAGATTGTGACATCATCACCAGAACTCCGGCGCCTCACGGTCGAACCCCGCAGAACCCGAAGAGATGGACAGAGATGAGAAAGACGACTAAAAGAGGAACAAGACAGAGGGGAGGAATTATGAGCAGCGCGGAAAGAATTTTCTTGAAGGGACAGTTAAAACAAGAAAGAGACAGATGGGGATGTGATAAGAGTGTGTGATAAAGAGGAAACATGAGGAAAGAAAGACAAATGAATGATGTGATAT
The DNA here is from genome assembly GCF_051911475.1 of Siphateles boraxobius. Lineage (NCBI taxonomy): Eukaryota > Metazoa > Chordata > Actinopteri > Cypriniformes > Leuciscidae > Siphateles > Siphateles boraxobius. Next base: position 11,021,880 of record NW_027509208.1, read on the forward strand.
GGTACAGGGATTTATATAAAGAGATTAAAGAGAGAATGAGAGTGAGAGAAATGACCAGATGTGTTAGACGGATGAAGAGGTCTGTGTCTTTTGACAGTTTAATAGAGAGATTGTAATCTGCAGGGCAACATATTCTGTTAAAATATTTCTGCATGAGCTGGAAACATGAACTCAATATACACATTCCTTAACACAGGGGTTTTCAAACTTCTTCCACGGACCCCCAAATATGATGATTCCCTTGAACAACCCACTAAAATAAAAATTTAAAGACTTTCAGCTGCAATGAACAAATTGGACAAAAGTAATTGAAATACATAGAAAATGTTACTTTTAATGACTTCTGCAGTCTTAAAATTATTCAACCCCTTCAAGCATCTTTAGTAGGCTACTTAGTAGAATAGTATAACCAGACACCAGCTTCTGGCAGCGTTTCTGAGGAATCCTAGCCCATTCCTTATGAGCAATGGCCTTCAGTTCAGTGACATTCTTGGGTTTGCATTCTGCAACCGCTTTCTTCAAATTTTCTATGGGGTTCAAGTCAGGTGACTGTGATGGCCACTGTAGAATGTAGCACTGTAGGAAGGTCAAATAACACCCAAGCTTCAGCTTCCACACTGACGGCATGATGTTTTCTCCTAGAATTTCCTGATACTACAATGAATCCATCTTGGCTTCCACACGCTGCAGGTTTCCAGTGCCAGAAGATGCAAAGCAGACCCAGAGCATCATCACCATGCTTAACTGTAGACAGAGTGTCCTTTTCAACATTTGCTTCCTTCTTCTTCCTCCAGACATACCACTGATCCATAGTGCCGAAAAGTTTGTTTTGTTTCATCGTTCCACAGAACAGAATCCCAAAACCTCTGTGGCTTATTTATATGTTTTTGAGCAAATTGGAGCCAATTTTTCTTGTGCTTTTGGGTCAGTAGTGTTGTACGTCTTGGAGTTCTGACAATCAGGTTTAGTATGCGCCTTACTGTGCAAGCTGAAACCTCAGTTCCTGTTGCCACCACGTCTTGCTGCAGGTATTTTGCAGTCACTCAAGAAATCAGAAATCTGGTTGCAGCCGTTGATAGCTTCCTTTTTCTGCCCTGTCCAGGTAGTGTAACCACTGTTCCTTCCTTTGTCTCTAGGAACATTTAGTGCCTTCGCTATCTTTTTGTATCCCTTTCCTTGTTTGTGAAGGGCGATTATATCTTCTCTTAACTTTTTGGACCATTCTTTTGACTTTACCATATTTCTAACATGCAGTCAAACGTGACACTCAACAAACCTAACTATTTCAGATATTTCATGTGTTCAAGCCAGGGGCGGACTGGGACCAAAAAGTGGCCCTGGACTTTCTGGCCCACAGCAGCCACCACATCCCAAATCATAAAACATTGGCCCATTAATGTGCAGAATATTTTTTAACACCACTTATAGCATAAAAATATAACACAATACAAAAATAAATGCTATTTAAACATTTAGGGGGAGCTAGAGCCATCAGAGCCTGTTGAACTGCTACTCTTCGCGCCAAATGTATAATCTGTTAATTTGAAGCATTTCACAGCATCTACCTCTAATGCTTTTTTTAACCGTCGGCTGAAATTGGTCCTCGTCAGCTTTTTTTTGGCCGGTTCGACATGTCGGTGAAAGAGGGAACTCTGATTGGCTGTTCAGCATAGTAAACAAGTCAGAGCACTGCACAAGAATAATAACAAAACAGCGAGCAAAGAAGTCAAAACAGCACAGATAGAAGGCTGTTCTAATGTTACGTCATATTACCTGAGTGTTCCTTGGCGAATATTTAAATATTAACATGAGAGGAGTGGAATAAAGAAAGTGTTTAGCAGGATTGATATTCAGAATGGTAAGCACGCACTGCTTTGTTTACGGTGTGTATCTGCAGCCGCCAGCCGGCGGCGTCGGTTCCTCTTTTTGAATGACGAATATAGATGAATTTATCTGCAGAAATAGACAGTTGTCTCATTTACACCCAGGCGCAGAACGCGCATTCTAGCTAACAGTAGGCTGTAGTTCTCTCGATGTCTTCAAGTGCGGCTTTTTTCCCGCGACACAGGCGATGCGAGGCGACAACACAGTCGGCTTTCATCTGCGCTAGTTCATCGGCGTTGGCTTGCTGTGTTTCCAGGACGTGAAAGAGGGCGTGTTTCAAGATACGCAATGGATTAGACCAAACTTAACAGGGAGGGAGGGCAATACACTCACATGCATGCACACGAAACACACTCCTTGTCGGCCGCGCCCGCGCGATCGATTCCCTCATCCATTTGTTTAGAAAAGAAATGTAATATTATGATTTCCGTCATTTTTTATATATAGGTAGGCTATATATTTTTTTATATGTGTACCGGGCCGGCCCACATTGGCCAGCCCCCCACCGGGAAAAGTCCCAGTGCTCCAGATGGCCAGTCCGCCCCTGGTTCAAGCTCAAGCACACCTGGTGCAAATAATTAAGCCCTTGATTAGGTGTATCAGGTGTGCTTGAGACAACATCTGTTTGGCAGATTTGTGCTGTTGCGAGGGATTCTTTTCAGGGGGTTGAATAATTTTGAGAATGCAGAAGTCATTAAAAGTGGAATTTTGAGTTCAATTTGAGGAAACCAGTTGAAACTTTGGCTGTGTCTAGCTATTTTAATTACTATTGTTTGATTTGTTCATTGCAAACAGCTGAAAGTCTGTAAATTTTGCCAATAAGCCTGATTTGCAAAGGGGGTTGAATAATTTAGATTACAACTGTATAAATATGTATATTACAAAAATATTATGAAGACAGAATGTAGTCAGACTATAACTATATTTATATTATGAAATAACATAAGGATGTAATATGTACACTGCCGTTAAAAAGTTTGGGATCGAAACGATTTTTTTTTAATAAGTTTATGCTCACCAAGGCTGCATTTATTTGAATACAAAAATACAAATAAAATAAAACAGTAATATTGTTAAATATTATTACAATTTAAAATATCTCTTTTCTATTTGAATATATTTTCAAATATAATTTATTTCTGAGAGAAAACCTGAATTTTCAGCATCATTACTCCAGTCTTCAGTGTCACATGATCCTTCGGAAATCATTCTGCTGATTTGCTGCTCAAAAACATCTATGATTATTACCAATGTTGAAAACAGTTTTTGATGAACAGAAAGTTCAAAAGAACAGCATTTATTTGAAATAGAATATTTTGTAACATTCTTTTGTAATACCAGGCGTAAGCATGGTCATTCATTCACAGACATGCACACACCCACGTACACTTGCGTGCACCCATGCATACATAAACACGTACACACATACAATAAACCAGTCATAAACACAAACACCTGTTTTTCACACCAATGAAATAATCCCAATACAATTACACCACAAACAAATGCTAACATTCAGTATTAAGATATGAGAGATACTGTATAAGCTACATAATTGATAGCAGGTTAAGGTTCAAAGGCTGTCAGTCTCTTGGCCCAAACACAAGAATTCAGGCACATTCAAAGCTAACAGCCATATCAAACCCTGCATCACGGTACACCCCATGAATCCACCTAACATGCTGCTACTTAAGTGTGTGTGAACGTCTTTATTCCATACATGGCCTGACCTGACATCAGCCAAGATAACACAGAATATTTTCGGACGTCAGTATGCATACGTGTCCACTAGCAAACAGACGTTAGCATGCCAAAGTGAAATCCTTGTTAACACCACCCTGTTCTTTACGTGTGTCAGTGTGAGTGTGTCTAAGAACCAAGCAAGTGTGTTAAAATAGTTGACGTGTGTGCCGTTTCACGCAACTCTGTGAGTATGGAACCTTTGGTGGATTTTTGGTCTTGTTATTGTGACCTTTAACCTCTCCCCACGTCTTTGGCTCATTCACACAAGCAGTATTGCGTTCCTCTCAGCAGCTGCGTTTGGATATTTCTCTCTAACCGTCCCTGTTTTATCGTGACTGCCCTCATGACATCATCAATGTCATCATTATCATCCTCCTCTCACTGTTGTAGTGCAGCATTGTGGCTTCAGGACTACAGTTTTTACTCTAATCAGTTCTGGAAACAGGCTGCTGACTTTGTTTATCAGCTTACAGGGCTTTAATTAATCTTCCTATCAACAGGAAACTGTACTCACAGCACAAAGGAAAAGAAAGGGAGAGTAAAATGTACACTTGATGATTAGTTAATAACCATTTGCAATAAATGGTATCATTATAATAATATTGTGAGAATGAAACTGCCACAAGTTTTAAAATATTTATATAATATTTATATTATGATTTAATTAATAGCTTTTCATTAAACTCACAAACATCCTGCAGTTCCATCACGAAACGCTGACAATGTAATATTGAATGCACTTTATGTTGTTGATAACAAAGAATGGAATATATTTTCTTTCTTTTTGTATATCAATATGGTACAAGATTGTCCTATTTAAATTAATGTGATAAACGAGTTGGGTCAAGAGTAATCTAAAAGTAGTCTGATTATATTACCTTAAATGTGTAGTGTACAGTTACGTGTCATGAAAGTTGGAATCACTAACTTGCAACAATTTGTAAGAGGAAAATCAAAATATTTATTAAACTAATATCTAATATTTATTTAGAATAAAGATTTCAATAGCTGTCCATGACCATTAATCAGTATATTATCTTATTTAGAATTAAGTCAACATTGTGATAACTGCAGTGCATGTAACTAGCTAATGTGTATGTGTTTGCTGTTGTTTCAAATGAGCTCTTGCAGTGAGTGTTTGTGTTTGCATTTCTCTGTAATCAAGTGTTTCTTTTTCTTTTTATTGTTTCTCAGTCCCAGGTGGCTGCCGTACACTGCACTGTCATCTTGGCATAAACAAAACACAACAGTACTTCATGAGAACACCGTTGCTAAGGGTTACGTCATACAGTAATGTTAATCTCTCAATGTCTAAGTGCCCTGTGCTGAACACAGATACTGTTCTGAACTTCAGTCTATACGTTGCGTGCAGAATGTGGTAAAAACGGCAGGGTAAAGATCTAAAGATCATCATACACAAAAGACAGCTTAAGTTTATGTTTGAAATGTAAGATTAGGTTGGTATTGCATCAGCTAAAAAGCTTGCAGCATTAAGACACATATAAAGCATATAAAAAACTGTAATATCAAGTGAGCGAATACTGTCGACTGGCAAGAAACCAGCAGGGGATAATGTAAAACAAGAAATTATATAATACAGAGGACCTCTGCAGAAAATAACAGATAACTATCCTGAAACTTTTGCTTTTTAAAAAATAGTATAAAGTGTTATATAAACAAATGAAACAAAAGAAGCAATTATTATTATTTCTAAGAATTTGGCACATGCATTTTTAGCTAGATTTTTCCTTTTTTTGTCACTGACCCTAAAATCAACCATTATTTGTAAAGATCTAGAGATGTGGAAAAGTACACCAAGTACAGCTAAAAGAGTAAAATCTTAAGCACATCACATGATTCAAAAACATCAGAGGGTTGTGATGACAAAGTCAATGTTAAGTCATAATAAGCTGAGATTTAGGCCGAAATTGAAGTCAGCATTTCCATTTATGAAGATGTGTTGAGACTCCTCACTCAAATCCCAGGGATCATGATAGCAATTAACAAACACATCAAAGATACAGATTGAGAGAAGACATCTCATCATTAACTCATTTCTGATCTGTATGTTTCAAATGTATCACACGAACACATCCACTGCAGTTTTAGACTCATGTTTATGAAATGACATCATAAACTACCACTTACCAAAGAGAAGGTATAAAACCTGGCAGAGATCTTTTCCCACAGATCAAACAGTGACATTGTAATTCTGTAAATGTGGAATAATCCCTCTCAATAATTTGGATAAGATTTTTTTTAATAAAGAAGTCACTTATGCTTACCAAGGCTGCATTTCTTTGATCAAAAATACAATGAAACAGAACATTAAAAAAATAAACTTAAAGTAACTATTAACTTCTATTTTTAATATAGTTAAAAATTGAATTTATTCCTGTGATAGCAAAGCTGAATTTTCAACATCATTATCAAAATGATCCTTCAGAAATCATTCTAATATTTTTATTATCAATGTTAAAAACAGTGCTGCTTAATATTGTGGAGGAAACTTTTTTTTTTCAGGATTCTTCAATAAATATTAAGTTTAAAAGAACAGCAACTATTTTACATATGAATCTTTTGTAGCATTATAAATTATAAATACTCTTCATTGGTGTCTTTATGACCTCACGCCATTTAACAATAACGAGTGTGTCTTTTAACATGTTAGCATCAAGTGTTGGTAGGACTGTTAACGCCAAAGCAAAGTCTGCATGTTTGTTCAGTGTAAAGTCAGTGACACACTTGTGGTTCTTAGCTGCCAACCAAAATGTTTCCGAGCAAGAATTCCTCACTTCTTTCCCAAGAAAGATTCTTCCCTACATATCCATGCTTTTCCCTCACTCTCCTCCGTTCTCTCTTTTTCAGCCCCTCTTAAATTCCAGCTCTTGTCAGAAAATGCTCTATTTGCATGACAAGTCCTCTTGTGGTTCATTCCAAGAATGTTGGCACAGACAAACAAACATCCTTATTCACCCTTATTCGTTGGTCTCGTTCCTTTCCTCTCTCCCTTCCTCTCGCTCTGTTACAGAACTGGCATCAATGATTCTTCACTTATGTTCTGATGTTCTTCCTTTTGAGGAAATGTCCAACAGTGGCAGACTATGCCTGGACATTTTGTACAAACAAACACACCAATAATGCATCGCTACGCTGTTCCGTCCCGTTAGCATTTGAAGAAACATTGTAAACAAGGAGAGTACCAGGTGTTCAGGGATTTACAACACAGTCGAAAGGCTCTTCAAACGCAGTACACCATTCAAAAGTTTAGGGTCAGTACTTTTTTTTTTTTTTTAAGAAATTGGCACTTTAAGTCAGCAAGGATGCATTACACTGATTAAAATTGATAGTAAAGAAATGTATAAGCTACAAAATATTTCTGTAAATACTGATCTTTTGAACTTTCCATTCATCAAAAAAAATTCCGTTTCCACAAAAACATTAAGCAAAACTGTTCAAGAAATGTTTCTTGAGCAGCAAATCAGCATTAGAATGATTACTGAAGGATCATGTGACACTGAAGACTGGAGTAATAATCCTGAAAACTCAACAGAAAACAGTTATTTTAAATGGTTATTTTATATATTATATATTTTTCACAATATTACTTTTTTACTTTATTTTAACACATAAATGCAGCCTTGGTGAACATAAGAGACTTCTTTCAAAAATCTTACCGACCCAAAACCGGTAACGCGATGAATTGTTATTTCTGTTTAAACGTTTTTAGCTTAACTTCATATTCATTCACAATCTTTCTCTCTTCCTCTTGAGAGTGGGGTGAAGGGGGAATGCTGGCACGCAAAGCTGTGCTTATTATTCAGAGTGACTGCAAGGGGCATTTTTAGAAGTACGAGGGAGGATCTCCTGCTAAGATCTGGCAACCTCATCAAAGAACATGCCCAAGGGAAACAAGTGATAAAATGTGAAAGAGCCATTAACCAGAGAAGTAATGAATACAAACACATGCTCACACTCATTGCGAAGCTGCTCCCATGGGTGAACATAACTTCCACATCACTTTGTTTCCAATTAGTTTTATTATAATGAGAACCTTGTCCTCCCGCTGTGTGTGTGTGTTTGTGTGTGTGTGTGTTTGTGTGTGACTCATGGTGTTTGTTACATGCTGTATTTGTTTAACCTTTTCACAACAAATTCTTGCAAAATGTTCCTTAAAAATAACAACATGTGTACCAATTGTGGAGCATCAGCATGCACACATGCTCACGGACAAGTGATATTTGTTTGCCAACAGAATCATGCAGTCAATGTTGACAATTATTCATGTCTTTTAAGCTAATACCATTTATGATCCATTACAAAAGATGACTTTAAACAACAGTTTAGATAACAGGAATGACAAATGAAGCCAAGCCATGCATGCACACAATGACAATAACCCTGACTCAAAAAGAAACATTATTAAGTACACAGAAATTAAGTACAAGCGTGTAATTAGTTTTATGCTAAACTCAATGCAATCTATTTATACTTTTAAATTTAAACATATTATTTATTTAAATAATTTATATGGATAAATTTACCTTAGCTCAATTGTACATTTGAGTGGTTATAGCTTAGTTTGCAAGGCAATTTGATGGAGACTGATGATATAGGCCTATTATGTTTTCCCTTTAAATGCATTTTAGGAAGTCTCTGATTATAAAAGTCATGTTGTTTTTGCATTTGGGGGCTGAATTTAAGAGATGCGTTTTAATTTAATTTACGTGTTCCAACATTGCATCGCTGGAATTTTCAAAATTGTACCTGTCAAAATGAAGTATAGATGTATTTTTGACATTCTTACATTCAAAGCTTCCCGGCAAGGCTGAAATTTGGGTATGTTCACCTCAGAACTGTCCTCTGTAACTCTCTAAAGTTCCACAATCCTAAAATATTCCTACACCTTACTGACACCCTTTAAATGTCCTTAAAATGCACATTGAGAGCCCTACAGTGCAGTTGAATTGAGATATTTCTGGTAAACTAGAAAGTTGAAATTTTACTATTATGTTAATCTCAAAATAGACAAGGCTGCATTAAGATACATTGAATATCATTTGAAGTACTTTTCAATAATTTACTGAATAGGCTGTGTTTGTGTCAACTTCTTTTTTCCACCACTAACACAAGATTGCATTTCTGGAACACCTAGAAAAACTGTCTCATATTTATACAGGCTTATATGTCCACCTAAGAAGAGGAATCTTCCCAGGCGGATACTGTGATCAACTACACTAATAAATAAATGAGTAAATGAAGAATGAAATGAAAATGAAGAATATAATATAATTGATACCAAAGTGAGTGTGTTACATCTCCACTGACTGCACTGCCGCAAAGACAATACTGGTGAAAAGATGTGAAATTCTGTGGAGGACACACACACACACACACACACACACACACACACGCGCGCACGCGCACAAGAATCACCTAAATGTCTATGTGGAAAAGATAAAGGCTTCATGGCACATGTGTAGATTCTCACCTAAACACACACACACACACACACACACACACACACACACACACACACACACACACACACACACACACACACACACACACACACACACACATCTACAGAGGCACCTCTATCAGCCTGGGCACTATATTTACCCCTCTGCCAAACCCAATGTTTACCTAACGCCTCGCCTCTCCAGTCTCCACACCTGCAAATGATTGGGGCTAATGGTTTAAATTAAAGAATGTGAAGAGGGAAGATATACTCCACTCTAGAGAAAGCGTGGTGGAATTTTTCGGTTCGCGTACCTACCCAAAGTGATAAGATAAAATAAAAATTCTGCATCAAAATTTATAGACAAGTAGTTTGTTTAGGCATGGTTTGTAAGGAATTACAAACCTGCGCACATATATTCAAACGCACATACCTATAGAATCAATTCTTAATGCGCATGTGAAAACCATCAGCGTCTATCACAGGTTCACGTTTAAAGTCTGTTTAGAGAGAACGGTGTCGTCTTAGCGGCCCCTAATTTAATAACAAATGATCATTTAGACGGAAGTGAATCAATCAAAACTAACTTTAGCTGGAAAAAACATTTTTCAAGAGCCACTATAAAACCAAACCAATCTCTGTTACCTTAAATTATATGTTTATCTCTGTAAAGCTGCTTTGAAACAATCTACATTGTTAAAAGCGCTATATAAATGAGGATGACTTGACTTGACTAGAGATGATGTCACCCGGTCACTATCTTGAGTTCAGCACGGATCACTAAAAGACAAATCGAGAAGGCAGTCAGCCACACTGACTTCCTGTTAAGACCGATTTCACAAAAACATCAACCTTACAGTGGATTTTTTTTTTTTCTGAAGGAAATTGTCCATTAGGTTTACATTGCACTGCATAGCCTATAACCTATCCGCACTGACACACAGAAGAAAGGCATTGAGTTTGGATCAGCCAGTCAGTCAGACAGACACGAAACAATTATGTTGCACAGTAAGTATGAATGTTTAATGCGCAACACTTAAAGGAAGATGCATTAGCTTACTGACTCAAAATTATATCAGTCAACTCTAATGTAGACAGGAGCTTGACATTGCTGTCATTTACAGGTTCAGTAGACGCAAAAGAAAACTGGCGCTGTTTCGACACACACGATTTGATTTCAAAAGGGTGCGTGAGAAAGTCTTCACACCCATGACTTTGTGAAGTGATGTGAACTACAAAAACTCCTAGCCGATCAACAAGTTATGAATGAATAGTGCACATAAAAGGCAACATTTGATATTCACATCAGCCAGTAGACATTATAAATATAGTAATTATTAACATGTTATAAATATATTACAATAGTATAGTGTACTCAGTGTAAAGACCTGATTATTGAATTGGTTCATGTTATATAAATGAAATGTCCATTCAGCGTGATTCATTGCCATCTGACCTTCAAGGAGCAAATCAAGTTTAGACAGAGGCAAGAATATGCATGTCTGATTCAGACATTAGATGCAACAGATTCTTTCAGAAACTCTTAATTCACCAGTCTGTTTATATTAAACCACTGTCTGGAAACTAGAGACATACTCTATTTACTCAGTCACAATTTCCATTTTTACATAATATGTGTAAAGAAACTGCATCGTGAGATCATGGACCTGACGAAAGAAAATCTAAATCCTAATGGACAGTAAAAACCTTTTTTATTTAATTCAGTGCTCTAATTTTGTTGCCCATTAAAGATATCCAGTATAGAACATCCCTAAAATGACAACAACAAAAAATCTATTAAAATTGCATATTTATTGTTTTAAACATAAATATCATCCAGATTAGCTTCTCTGTGTTAAATATGTTTAGATATTATTACTGGAAAACAAGACAAAAATACTGATTAAGAGAAATATTTTGTTTTGCTTGAGTTTGGGGGGAAAAAAGATCAATATATTTTCATAAACTGGAAAATTGTTCCCATTTGTTACTTCTAGGTTAAATTGTGGAAGAACTGAAGTGTTAGTATTTTCCAAAGGGATTTCCTGATCTGCAAGAAATTTTGCAAGAAAGTCTCCCTCATGTCTCCAGGAACTTCAAGCTACCCTCTCTAACTTTAGCCCATCCATGCATACTGCAAAAACATGTCTCAATAAATATAACCCTGGGTTATGTAACACCTGTATGTAATCATTACAGTATTTATACCAATGGTCTCTGTAGTGTCTACGAGAAGTAAGTTTCTGAGAAAATAAACTATATCTGGTCTTGCACAATCTAACTAAAATTTGAGATGCAACACTCCCACCTAGAGGCCAAAAACCCACCTTCAGTAAATCTTGGATAAATGGCAGGTCACATGCTACGGGTTAACCTGATTTAAATCTTTGTTGATCCTGGAACAACATTTCAATCAATCAATCAATCAAATTTGAGGTACAAGTTTAAAGTTTATGTCAAGTTTTGACAACCAGGGTTAGGTGCTTATACATCAGTGTTATTAATCATTTCACTCTGATTTTATGGACAAATCATGGTATGGTTAGCTTTAGGGGTAGGAGGGATAAATATTCGGACAGGAATGTTGTTCCAGGATTAACAAAATATGTTGACTCAGGAAAATGTAGCCTATTACTTGGCAAAATCACTGTGACCCACATGCTACATCTCCCTGTGGAGCTTTTCTCTGTGCTCTCTCTCTCTCTCTCTCTCTCTCTTTCCGACATCTACATATTCCCTAAGAAGGTGTAGAAAGGTGGAGAAAGTAAAGCCGTATGGAAAGTGTCAAGTCATGGCATGGATAGCATTCCAGAGCCTGGCTCCTCCGTGCCGACCAGAGGACTATTTATATTGACAGGATGAGGCCCGGTTGCAGTGGCAGAGGGAGACGGACGAGGTTTTGCATTTCCAGTGTGCAACCACTACGTCCCTGGAGTCCAACTGTATCTCTGTCCCTTTTCATTATGCAGCTCTACGTGGGCTGAAATCCCATTTTACTGTTGCCCCTCTCTAGCTCGACATTGAACCTCCTGTTGCTGGGCTGGAAAACAGTGTGTGCTGCTGTGCAGGTCGGAAAACACAGAGCTCTGTGTTTATGCACTCAGACTAACAGAACATCAAACATATTATGTCAGGCTAAACTTTTTTTTTTTTTTTTTTGCTTGAAAATTCAACCCTTCTTTTTTTTTTTAATATATACTGGGTTTAATTATTTTGATACTTTCCCCTTCAATTCATAATTTCTATAATAGCAACTGGTAGGTGCAGGCTGAAATGACTAACTTTCTTTGCTGATCCGGACTGGTTTATACTGGTTAGATCTGGATTAATACTATTCTAGCTGGTGAACTATGCTGTTTGACAGCAATATACGTGCCTGTTTCATGCCACACATCTAAACAATGCATAATCAGACCAAATTAACAGATTGCAGCATTCATACCGCCTGTGTAAGCAGCCTGAAAATATGGTGAAAATGCACTATCAACCTATTTATTAACAAAAATGTTTGAAAAAAAAAGGCTTTTATGAAGCAACATAAAAAAACTGGAGTGTAAGCCTACTACTCACCCGTTTAAAACAAATGAAAAAAGTTTAGCCACACAACCAGTAGGCTACTTTCTGTTTGGTAAATCTGACTGAATACAGATGATTTAAGAAGTTTATAACTACACTTTGGTATTTTGGTTACTCTTTTGTTACTATTTGGATGTACATGTAGTGCCTCTCCTCATGTTATTTAAAGGGGTGGTTGATTATGATTTCACTTTTCTAACTTTAGTTAGTGTGTAATGTTGCTGTTTGAGCATAAACAACATCTGCAAAGTTACGATGCTCAAAGTTCAAAGCATAGGGAGATCTTTTCTTTTAAATTGAAATTGAAATTGCTTTTTAAGGAGTACAACAAACGGCTAGTAGGGACTACAAGACATTCATCTCAGGTTAGTGACATCACAAACCCTAAAATTTACATAAACCCTGCCCCCGGAACACGATTTATAGATTATCAAGACAGAATATGCTAATTAATGACTAGAACATAACTATCCATAAGCAACATAAATTCATCCACTAACCATTCAGAAATGTTGTCGATGTTGTCACTTCTTCTTGAGTCTCACCATCTTTCTGACTCTGGTTTGAACATAAAGGCTAAACGGTTTTGAAATTTTCAGTGCGTGTCTGTGTGAGGTAACAGGACCCAGCTACTTTTTTAGCTCCGCCCTCTCTGCCGGGAGCAGCAGCTCATTTATTTAAAGGGACAGACACAGAAACTGTGTTTTTGCTCACCCTCAAAAAGTGACAACTTTAACATGCTATATAAAAATATTTGTGGGGTATTTTGAGCTAAAACTTCACATACACTCTCTGGGGACATCAGAGATTTATTTTACATCTTGTGAAAAGGGCATTATACCACCCCTTTAAATTTCACAATGAAGTTAATGAGTCAAGTTAATATTTTTAATTACTCAGTCATCATAACCATTTACTTCCATTGTATTTTTTTTTTTACTATGGAAGTCAATGGGTGCCGTCAACTGCCCAGTTACCAACATTCTTTAAAATATCTTCTTGTGTGTTCAGCAGAAGAGAGAAACTCATACAGGTTTGGAACAACTTGAGGGTGAGTAAATAATGACAACATTTTCTTTTTTGGGTGAACACTAACCCTCCCTTTAAAAGAAACACAGAATGTACAGTATATCACACTTTCTATTTTAAGTTTTCAGTGTTTTTGAGAGTAGATTGTGGACAGTGGAAACACCACCACCAACAGCCTTACATGCCAGTAAAAACAATGGCAATAGACATCACATTAAAGAAAGCATCTGCCTGATAGCGACTGGTAGTTCTTAGAATATTTCCTCAGTGTTATCACGTGGAGTGAGGAGATCAGCTGAAAATCGCTTTTTAAAACCACTCAGGAGTTCAGTTGCACGTTTAATTTTAATGAGAGGGATATGGGTAACAGATTAACAAAAGTGTGGAAAGTATAACTGAGTTCACACAGACCTCATCACTTCTTTGCAAGAACACACTGCGCTCCAGAACAACATCATTTACTAGAATGAAAGCATCTGCTAAATGCAAGTAAACAACACTCAAACAGCAGCTGTACCAACATGATTGCTAAGGTGGGTTATGGGACCACACAGACATTCTGTGATCTGTTTGCCACCACTAATTTCCACATAGTGTCTCATTGGACACTATGCCTACACGATGTGGGTAGTTGATCCATCAAGAGTATCTCTGAAACCTATGTACACACAAATATGCATGCTGTCTTAAATGATCTCAAGCCCCTGATTCTGTTCACTGATCACTGCCACCATCTCAATAAAGTGTGCACTTAAATCATATAGGTATATACTGATGAATTTCAAAACTTGCGATGTCCAAATTGAGAAAAAAAGTTGATAGATCTGATCTGATATGATAACTGAGGTATTTAGACCATCAACAGATAGATGGCAAGTTCCCTAGTGAACTTAAATTTAGAGTATAACCTTTGATGAGATTATGTTCAGTGTCCGCTCTGATCCCACTGATTAAGACATCAACCCAATCAAAGGAAGTCAAAACAAATGTTTAGGGGACAGGGGGTCTTATGTATTGTTTTAATATATGTTTTGTTATGCTGTATGTGTATTGGATGGTACATCTACACAATAAAAGTATTGTCATCATCACTTTGTTTTTACACAGCACAAATATATTATCAACATTTGCATTGCACGACAAACATCAGTTACCTTAACCGTAATCTCGAAAATTACTAGAAGTTCTATTTAAAAGTCGATTCTCCTTAAAATAGTTCTATAATTCGCACACTTAGTTCTATAAAATAGTTCTATAATTCGCACTTCCTTTGTGTTTCTTTGGAACGTTTGCAGGGATCGTTTTAAGATTCCACAGTACTGAGGAATCCCCTCCTTGCAGGAGGACAAGCACCAAGCTTGCACTAAAAATAGCATCTGTTTGTTTGTTAACTTTCCAGTAATGGCCTAAAAAAAATATCAGCAATGCCTTCTTTCATGAATCTATTAGGTACCTTCAAGAAAAATGCTAGCAGGTACTGGCAATACCTGAGTAACATAAAGAATGGTTTTCATACCTGACTAGCGGAAGGGGGTTTCCTGTGACCCGGCATTCCAGGCGGATAGGACTTCCTTCTGCTACTTCTTGGCTCTTCAGTTTCTGGGTGAAGTGTGGAGGAGCCATGGGTCCATCTAGACTAACACCTCGTCTCTGATGCTCATCTGACCCAACATCAACTCGGCTCTGCTGCACGCCTTCCTGCTTGGGCTCAGATGAAGATGAAGAGGACGAAGGTGGCTGAGCCTGCTGCATGGCCAGCCGGTGGCTCCTTGGAGACAAGTACCCACTATCGGGTGAGGAGGAGTCTTCATCAATTTTCTGCTCCACGCGTGTGGAGCCTTTGAAGATGGAGGAGAGCTCCTCAATGAAGGTAGCAGCTCGGCTGCAGAACTCAGTAGCTGAAGCAGCTCGTTCGTTGAGCTCCAGGCCTCCGTGGACCAGCCGGGGCCGGTCCTGCTTATATACTGGCATGATTGTTTTTTGGCAGATGAACTTTTCGGGCAATTCAGGAGCAGTGCAGGGCTGGTTAGGCCTGCTGAGCGGCATGCTCTGATTGGATATGACTTTGCCAGATGTGGCGTCAGCTGACTGAGATGTTGAATCTTGGAGAGCGTGGTCTTTGGTTTCTGAGTAAAGGGGCAGGTGGTCTGTGGAAACGGGTGGTTCATCTAGGTCATTTGGGTCACCTGCATCACTCATTGCCTCTCGAGCCAGGTCCAGACTGAAGTTCATCTCGTCCTGGCTCAGGAAAGCAGAAAGTTCTGGAAAGTCCCCATCCCCACTATCCAGCTCAGTTACTGAGTCCAAGTAAACCTGACCATCAAGAGATGGCACTGAAAGCACGCCCCCATCCCTCTCGAAGGACACGCCCCCTGGAGGACACGCCTCTTTCATCAGCAGAGAGAGGGGGAGTGTGTCATTCCAACTCCTGTCCTGCATCCTGCAATACACAAATCCATAAAAAGACGGGTGGGAAAAACCCCATAGCAGACCATGTTATTTACGTTTTATAAAAATACATTAATAAGGAATATCATAATCATAGTACTGAAGATGAGCAATTTCTGTGTTATACAGCGTATTCATGCACTCAGATTAGTGTAAACACACTCACACCAGAGATGGATGGATCATGGGCAGTTGTCGTACGATGACTCAGGCTGGCATACTTTGAGCACAGCTGTCCGGCATTAACAAGGCATGAGTGCCATTTAACACTGATGCTGCCTTTATCTTGTTTATTCCCTCGTCTATTATCTACTCTTTACTGTCCTCACATCAATCTATATCTATTTTTCCAGTGACTTCTGAAGACAACTCGACACTGTACATTTTTGGTCTCAATAATCTGATACATTACATAAAAATAAACACAGTAGCTACTGTTTAAAACTTTGATCAGTAAGTTTTTATTGCTTGATAAAATTGGCATTAAAGACTTCTACGTTGCTACAGAAAAGTATTTCAAATAAATCCTGTTCTTTTGAACTTTCTATTCTTAAAGAAGAAGAAGAAAAAGAAGAAATGTTTCTTGAGTATTAAATCAGCATATTAGAAAGATTTCTGTGACACTGAAGACTGGAGTAATGATGCTGAAAATTCAGCTTTACAATTCCAGGAATGAATTACATTTTAAAATATACTAAAATAGAAAACAGCTGTTTTAAATTGTAATAACCTTTCATAAAATTACTGTTTTTCTCTATAACTAAATAATTATTACTAAATAATTGCAGCCTTGGTAAGCAAGACTTATGCTTCAAAACTTTTGAACTGCATTTTTACATAATAATAATAATGACATTAAATATATGCATGCTACTTATTTATATGTAGACATTTTTTTATAAATGTAAAAAATAGCATGTGTATGATGGATTCTTATTAGGTTTCATAAAAGGCGGGTTCATAAAGCGCTTCATAAAGCCATGTCTAATAATCTATAACAGATTCTTGATTAAATATAAGTGAATTTTGATAAAATATTTACAGACTATAATGTATGTTTATTGGTATTAAATCATAAGTTGAAAAAAAAAAATTATAAATAAATTTCTTTTCAATAAATTTAATAGGCACATTTTTATATATTTCAATCAATCTCCCAAATACACGCACTGGATTGTGGGATATCATGGTCATCAAAGGATGCACTATGCTGCCTTCAAAACCCAACCTCATAAGGGATCTTAATAGACAGAATGTTATGCAACAGGTAAACTTATTAAACACACTAGCATCTTGAACTTCACTCGGGGTACAGTTGTTATAGTTGATCCATAAATGTAAACTAATGTTTTATTACTTAAAGAATTTTTTTTTGTTTTAATGTATTATTGGCTGCTTCATGACCCTATTGTGGATTTGAGTTTTGTGGAAAAACACCTTCGGATCCGACAGTGAATGATTGCATCCTCAATAACCTGTGGAGAGGATCCTTCGCCATAATTCAGGGAAAGTGTTTGGTCTGACATACCACACATTGGTGAAACATTAATATGAGACAGTGTCTCCAGCATAGCGAAACCCTTCAACCAACAGATCAGGTCTCTGAGAAAACACACTTCAGCTCTGAATACGTGCAGGGGAACTGGCCAATGTGTGTTAACACTTCATGCACATGTCTGAGACACGTTACTGTGTTCCTGCTAACTTTATGACTACTTTTCTACTGTAAATGCTTGTTCGTACATGTATAGGCCTATTTATCATTTATGGTCTATTAATTGATGGCATGAAGAGCTTTATTTAAATCATGTCTTCGGGTTTTGTTAAAGTAAACTTTGTTTACACAATGTTCACATAAAGTGACCAGGTGTTGTATGTAAAGGTGTGCGGGCATGTGTGTATATGAAGGGACATGACTGTGACTTTCTCTCCATCATGGCGTCCTGAAGGCCAGCTGTTGTTATTTTTAATCCTCAAGGGCTGCATTTCACAGCAGCAACCACCTCCCCACCAAGAGTCCTTTTTTACACATAAGCACACACACATGCTGCTTCTGTATTATTCATGTGGAAATTATGGCATCTTTATTCCGTACTGTTGAATTATAGATAGCGGAATATAAATGTGACAAGCCAAACAATTGTGAAAGCCAAGACTGACAGACTTGACATGCTTGATTTTCCATCTCTGACGTGAGCAGTTGAATGCACTTTATCCAAATCATTTGTAAAAGTGTTGAAGTATGAATCTGATGCAGGACAAAACTGAATGAAATACTAAACTGAATGTTAAGCTGAGACCAAATAGTGCAGATGACCATTCATTTGAGAACTGTTCTGAATCTAATTATATCATTTACTATAATTTGTTGTTTTGTAGCAGAATGAAAATTATTCACATTGAATCTTACTTACAGTCAATGACATATAAACAACAACAACAACAAACAAAAAAACAGCCATTTACCTTAAGTCAGTATCTGGAAATATCTGTCCCCGTCAGAGGGTTCCAGTTTTCCTCAAGATCTCTATGCCAGAAAATGAGAAAAGGTGTCTCCTTTCTTCAAGGAGTTGTGGGTCTTTTCTCTGTCCTAATTTTCTTTTGTCTTGTTTTACTGAGTGCTCTGAGGTGAGCCGGTTAGAGTGGCTGGAGAGTGGCCTGCCGTCCCATCTGTCTCGGGCCCTGACGCTTACTGAGTACCGCTAATTTTGGACCCTAGCTCAAGTTACACAGCAAGAGAAGGAGATACACAGTGAGTGTGTGTGTGTGTGTGTGTGTGTGTGTGTGTGTGTGTGTGTGTGTGTGTGTGTGTGAGAGAGAGAGAGAGAGAGAGAGAGAGAGAGAGAGAGAGAGAGCTCTGGGGTGTGTAGCATCCATGTGCCCACACCACATCAAAGACACAAATACATCATTTTCATGTCCACAAAGGCATGTAAATGCATTTTGCAGACATACACTTGAAAGTCCGGTTAAAAACAAAGCCACCGAAGCACTGAACTATGCAAACCTACAGCACAGGTAAAATAGCAAATACACTACTCATTTAACTTCTCAAAATATCTTTTTTTTTGTCTGCTTAGTATCATCTGTCCAAGAAACTTAGTAGTCATAATGAGTGTGCATGTAAATGTGTAAATTATTTTGTAGTGCACTAATTTTATTTATAAGTACTATGCCGCTTTAAGTAATATTCAGCATTACGAATCCATTTTAGCACGGAGACATGACACTTTCAGAACCAATGTGTGCCAGTCATTAAAGACTCTAAATTTAACCTTATATCAATAGCTCAGTCCCTAAATATACTGTTATCTCAATAAGACACCCTGCCATTAACAAAGAACTTTATATAGGAATGAGGACACAGGAAAAACTGCAACAAAGTTTACATGCTCAGAAGCTACATTGGTAGACTATGTTTTTTGGATTCGAATTTGGATTCCTCTTACTGTCTATACTTGATGATACAGCAAGATAAGCAGCTTCATGTTTTTTGGATTTGTGACACACTTCTGGCTGACTAAGATGGAAATTTAAAGTCTTTTTGAAGCCTGAAAGCTCCCGTTAAAAACAGCAACTGTAAATTCTCCTTCAGTGTTTGAAGGAACAAATAAATTAATTTGAGTATGGAATGACATGAGGGTGAGTAAATGATGACAGATTTTTCTGTTTCTTAAACATGTAAAAACGAGAGTCTCTTCGTTAAGAGAGGTGTTTGAGACGGACGGCAGATGTGACCATGAGTGTTGCAGTAGGAGTCTATTTCAAGACACTTATCACATTCACTTCATAAACACTGACAGCGCAGAGCTATTCCCGTTTCCCAACAATCCATGCACTGATTACAGTTGAGCCTCAATGACAGGGACAAAAAGGTCTATCACAGCGCAAACATATAGACCACTGACTGATTCAATACTTCTACAGTCTCAATCAACTGTATCAATAAGTGAAAGATTATACTGGAAAGTTTGTAAGCCTGTTTCATTTATTTCTTTTTTGTTAAATTAAGGACACATAAAAAACTTTGAAATTTTTCTCAAATTTGCACACTAACGGCATTTCCTTAGACTGCACAGCAAAAGCTCTTGTCCATACTGTGACTTATTTAGGCCAAGAAGCAACCGCTTAGACAAGAGTCATTTTAGTGACATGCAAATTACTTACACAAACTATTTCACAGACATAAAACAAAGCAGATATTCCTGCAGTTCACCTAGTTTAATACCAGATGCTACAAGTGTATCCAAACAGAAATATAGATATTAGATTTGATGTCACTAACCTAGTAAACTTTAGTGAATCCACAGATGATTCCATCTTCAATGGCACTTGCTGTGCCTCCATGACTTTGCTGACAAGACTTTGTTTCCAGTCAGATTGGTAAAAAAACTAACAAAAAAACAACATGCTGTTGCTTCTATAAAAATGCATAAAATAACCATACTAAAGAAGAGCTCCATCAAGCTTTGCGTGCAATAAGCTCAGACAACTTATGTTAGTACTGTGAACAATCTGAATGTGAGAAATGTGGGCAAACTCCAAACTTTACCAAAATGATGACCCCCCCCCCCCCCCAAATAAAATAAATAAAAATAAAACCAACAAAAGCTCTTAGAAAACCCCCAAAATAACAGAATGTTCAACAAAGCGCCACCAACCAGAACCTTTTTTCATATTCTTGTGCACAAAAACGTTCAAAGATGTATCTTAATCAGTTCAAATCATGCAGGGAATTGGTGATGTCCTGTCCTGTTTCAGCAATGATGTCAACAAAACACAAATGGATTAAATAACTTTCTGTTTTTCTAATAAATATGTTGATCGATGGTTAATGTTCTAATTTACCAAGAAGAAAAAAACTGTATGCAAGAGCATGCTTATTAATATGAAATATGTTATGAGTTCAAAATCCAGATTTATGTGAAATATATTTATTTTGTGGTTAAATTTAACCGAACACGTAGGCCTGGTTGACAGGTTTCGTGATTTTCACCCTAGCTATCCACATATTTTTCCATTTTTCAGGTAAGAGCAGGCATTTGTATTTGTGTTTGGCTTCCAGTGTAATTTGCTTCCAGTTATTTTTAGCTGCATAGACGTTATGCTGCTTGATATCGTAAACCGGTATTTCTTACCACATCAGTTTAATGTATTATCTTAATTAAACACGCTGCTTTGTAGCGAAAACAGTTTTACAGTTTCCAACACTTTTATATATTCGTCTTGTTATTTCCCAATAGTGGCTAAATACATCGGAAGTCTCGCACACGTTTCGCGTTTTTCAAGTATATTTTGGCCCATTGGAATTTCCGTAGTCACAATTTCATTTGCCGGTCAGAATCATGTTTCATTGGTCGCACAGCCATACTCTATCATGAGGTTTATGAATATGAATCTGGTTACGGTACAAATAAGAATATATTAATGTAATAAATCAGTTTCTCTATACGTTTGGAAGGAATTTAAAAGGAGAGCTGGATCGCGGATTTTATCGTTTGTCGTTGTTTATGTGGTAAGTGCGTTCAAGTCTTAAAGTCAGGCTAATGTTGTTGTGGAGCATTTGTGGAATAGCATTCACTCCAGTGAACTACTTTCTGTCATAAAGGGCTGTAGTGGATTCAAAGTTTCAGCCAGCAGCAGATGACAGAAGTCTGCGGTCCTCGTCTGATCAACTCTGTTTGTACTAATAGACAGTTTTCCTTCCGCAGGGTTCAACAATGCCTGCTTTTCGCCAGGTCGGGGAGAAACAGCTCCCCAACCCTATTCTGTACATGGCCTGGTCTCCTAAGAGAGATCTTATAGCCCTGGCTAACACCGCAGGAGAGGTTAGATATTTTATAGACGTACACATAACGTTACCTGTTACCTGTCAGTTAAACCATACTGTTAATGTCAATAGATCCTAATCTGTAGGATTGTATATTGGGGGTTCATTTGACTATTCTGTCATTACAGCTTCTCTTGCATCGGCTTGCCAACTTTCAGCGGGTGTGGAGTTTACCGCCCAATGAGAACACCGGAAAAGAGATCACATCACTGGCCTGGAGACCTGATGGCAAAAGTAAACTCAAATAGTATTTCTCTGCCTGATTCGTCTCAGTTTTATTACTTGAAATACAATAAACGTTAACTGAAATAAAATAAGATGTATTAACTATTACAAAAACACAATAAAATTACTAAAACTAACTGAAAGGGGAAAAAGTTTACTTTAAAATATATGTACTGAAGTGCACTTTACTCATTTACTCATGAATACAGCATTCATACAAGTCTTAATGTTCACTTTTTTTTATATTACCAATTTGTCATATAGTATTATGCTGCTGCTGATTCATTTTTGACAAATACACCCAGTCTTTAAAGCAGTTTTTAATGTCCTGTTGTTTACAGGAATAAATACAACATGCCTGCCAATAAATAAATACATTTCTGCCACATTCTGAGGTATAAATAAGCTACCATTGTCATGCTAAATGATTAGTAACATTGGATTGTTGTCTGCAGTCCTGGCATTCAGTGTGGGAGACACAAAGCAGGTGGTTCTGTGTGATGCAGAGAAGGCAGAAATCCTCCACCTGTTCCCTGTGGATTACCCAGTGTCCTGCATGCACTGGATGGAGGTGCAGGATGACAGCAGGTGTGACTTTTTACATAGAGAGGATCCATTTTCTCTCTGTTTATTGCTTGGTTTAATCCATTTATTCCCCTCTAGCACATTGTCCTTATTCAGCCAGTCTGAAGATGAGTCCAGCCGTTTCCTTCCAAAGTTACCCACTTTACCTAAGAGGTGAGACTCTGAGCTTCACACATGAAGGAAAGCTTTGGTTTTTCTAGCACATGGCTGAATGAGAAGTACTTGGGTCACTCCTTTGTTTTTATATTTTCTAATTGTTTTTATGGCCATTTTCCTTTTTGCTGTGTTTGTGTTCAGCTACAGCACCACATCAAAAATATTTAGGTAAGAGGACATTTTGTGTGCTTGATATGCTGATTATTTTTGTCATACTTTTCTTTGATTGGTCATCTGCATGTGGCATGTGCTAATGTGTGTCCACTCTGGTTTGTTCTTATGTGTTATTTTGTCTCTTGCAGTGAAGAGAAATCAGATGAAGTCACAAACCTTTTGGGGGAAGTGAGGTCAGTGTTGTAGGCTTTCGACCTGATTGGTTCAGCTTGTTGTATTGTGATTAATGTGTGACGTTTATTTGCAGACTTAATGTCTTGGTGGTGGGAGGACCATCTGGATTTGTCGAGCTTTATGCATATGGCCTGTATAAGATCGCCACGCTGAGTGGAGTAAGATATAAAACCTCAAACATGCTTTAATTTCGACCTCACATGAATTTTTTGTTGTCATTCATGGTGTTTCTTAAAGGGTAACTCAACCCCTGACTCCAGCGGAGATAGAGGGGACGAACCGAGGGCAGGGCTGAGTAGAGTGGGGTAGAGTGGGGTGGAGTTGGGTAGGGTAGGGTGGGGTGGGGTGGGGTAGGGCGGGGTGGGGTGGGGTGGGGTAGGGTAGGGTGGGGGGGCATGCACCTTAGACCCAAGTTCAATAGCGCGTGCTCTCTGTAGGCATGTTCACATTTGCAAATAATAAGGAAGGAACATAAATTGTGATTAAAAATATATGCTCACTCACATTACCATAAAAGCACAAAGTTACCATTACAATTCACAGTCTTGCTATGCTAACTAGATGCTTATATACGCTCTCCTAATCGTTTTCAATACTCGCAATTCCAAATCGCTACAGTGTTTTTTTGACGGAACAGTTGTTTTTATACCAGGGGCTGAGCCTATGCCAAGGGCGTGGTGAGAAACAACTTCCAATAGGAAAATTCAACTGCAGTAGCCATCGTTCAACCTGAAGAGGGCACATTTTACACCATATATTGTAGAATTAAAACACTTTATACCCAAATGTCAAAAAATTTACTCGAATCAATGAACAGCACTAATAAAACCCCAGTCTTACAGATCATTAACTAAAAAAAGTTGTTTTAGGGTTTAATTACCCTTTAATTAGCTTTATATATAAACAATAGAAGTCTATTGAATGCATTTAGAAAGGCAAGTGGGCTAACTGTGTGTATTTGTGTTACAGTATTTTATATCTGCTTCAGATTTCAGGGACGTGCCGTAGTCTTGGACTGTCTAGTGACCTCAAGTCCCTCTCTGTTATTACAGAGATAAGATCCACAGAAGACAACCCTGAGATACATTACATACAGGTAAAGATGCCGATTAAAATCTTGTAATTTTTTCCCCAGTTTTGTTATTGCCAGCACTGTGCTTCTTGGAAAATAAAAGTGTCCATGATAAAAAAATTAATAATTTAAAAATCCAAATTCTTATAAATGTGAGTGTGACGGTCACGGATTGATTGCACATTTATTAACTCAAGTCCATGTTAAATGTGCAGTCAATCCGTGACTGTCACATTATAATGTATTTATAAGTTGATTACTTATAACTCTTTGAATTGTGTATGTGTGTGTGAATGAGTTTTTATGTCTATGTGTGTGTGTGGTTTAGGTATTCCCTACGTTACTATATTTTGCACAAGTGTAGTTTTACCAGAATTTTGTGATCTTGTTGGGACATTTTCGGTTCCCATGAGGAAAAAAGCTTATAAATCATAATACATGATACTTTTTCCCCTCAAAAATGTAAAAATGCAGAATGTTTTCTGTAAGGGTTGTGTTTAGGGCTAGGGTTAGGCTTAGGCACTTATGTGATGGTAAAGGTCAGGGTAAGGGACTAATGATTGCATTATACCAAAGAATGTTCTAAGAAAGCTATACAAAAGTGTGTGTGTGCGCGTGCGTGTGTGCGGGTGTGCACCCGTCTATAGTATACATGCTGAAACAATAACTCCAGCAAATAGCCTCTATGTAATTATATAAGTACTATCTATGTGTATGTAACTGCTATTTTTTTAAAGTTGAAGAGACCACAGTCAGTTTGCAAGTAAACAAAGTGCAAACATGTTGAGTCACAGTTGAATGACAGCTCCCAGGTTACGTGTGGCGTCTCTGCATTGAGAGTGATATGTATTGACTGTATTGCAGCTGGACACTGGGCTGCTGTCTTCCTGTCTGCCTGAGTTGACCAAGATGGCACGCAAGTTTACGCACATTTCCACACTGCTACAGGTGAGCGTCTTACTCATAGAAGCACCTGTGTTTCACTGTAACTCTATCTTTATGCTCAGAGTATCTTTCATTCTCTTTCTCTGTCGTTTAGTATTTGCGTCTCTCTCTCACCTGTATGTGTGAAGCATGGGAGGAAATTCTTATGCAGATGGATCTCCGCCTTACTAAGTTTGTCCAGGTAAGAGCTCATCACATGGCAGCCAGTCACGAACAAGCAAATATAAGGGCTTTTAAATTCATTAGGGCATTTAAACGCTTCATCCTGAAAATACATCCAAATTCAATAATGGACTGTGATCCATGGAAGCCATTGTTTGTTGTTTCTTAGAGTTTTAGAAATGATAGTTTGTTTTTTATAGGAAAAGAACACAAGCACTCAGGTTCAGGATGAGTTTCTGGAGCTACTGTTATGGGGCCATGCAAGGTACACACAATTCATAAATGAGTCACACTAGGTTTTTCAACGGCCCATATTGCCATACCATTGTGGTCATAGTGGTAGCAAATTAAAGTTTCTGTTTCACCATTCTGTTTTCATAATTATTTCTTATTGAGTAAAATTGTACAACTTGTAAAAACATTAAATATATTTAACATAAAAGCATAATAACATTTGTTTCATATTATGAACATATTATGTAATTTTGACATTAAATATAATTCATATTATATGTATATATATGTGTATATATATATATTCTTTAGATTAAATCTCCGAGATTAAATCTACTCATGCATGTTTACTCTAAATGGCCAACAGGGGGCAACATATGTTCGCAGATTTATAGCTACACTCAGAATAGGAAAATACAATCTACAATACATGTCCACAATAGAATATAAAAGAAAGAACAAGTATCCATTTTTTTTTAAAATGTTAAGATGTGAATGAACATAAAAACAGCTGTGCACATGTCTGCTCTTTTTAGCATACCTGATAATGTGGTGTTATATTTTTGAATGTTCATTAGCATAACCAAACCAGATGATGACATGACAAATGATCACTCTTGTAGAACTGCATATATCAAGATTCCTTTTTCCCCTTTAGCCCTGAACTTCAGGCTCTTCTCATGAATCAACTCACTGTCAAGGTAAATCTACCTGGAATTAGATTCACTGCATTAGTTATCCTACTTTCATTAGCGCAATTATTATCAACTTAATTCATTATTACTGTTTGCTTTTTTTAACCGTTCAGGGCTTAAAGATGTTGGGTCAGTCCATTGATTCTTCATATTCCAGCATCCAGAAACTTGTTATCAGTCACTTGCAGAGGTGCGTATTATTCACCAGATAGAGAATGTTACAGAGCGGCCTGTGCATTGAGTGTTTGCTGTGCACACAGTGGCTCTGAGGCGCTGCTGTATCATCTGAGCGAGGTCAAAGGAATGGCGCTCTGGAAGCAGAAGTTTCAACCTCTCGGCCTGGATCCTGCCGCCATTGAGGGTATAAGACTGACTATTTATAGATCAGTGTTATTTTACTATTATTTATAAACTATTGTATTAGTGGTGTCATTTCATTTATTACTTAAAGCCCACTTTAAATCCTTCTATATCACAGTAAAAATCTAGCTTTTAGTAATTAAACATTATTAAAGACAACTGAACAGTCAGTATTAAAATAAGATAAATGCAATCTAAAAAAGTTACAAATAAAGGTCTAACCATAGTATTCAGGTGTAGAAATGTAATCATTAAATGTAAAATAACACTATAGTTTTCACTGTATAAATTAAATATAGATTAATCTTTGTTAAAGCTGTGTTTTGTTGTATGATTAACATTAATGGCATAGGCAGGAGCAGGTATTTATAGGCTGCTGTCACTTTAAGACCAAATGCACGGTCATACAGATCAACTGTGATCCGTTGCACACCTATATATTATATATTTATAAATATTTTGAATCAGCTTTTATTTTAGTTTTAGTAATGTGCTTTCATAGTTTTGATTATCTTTAAATTTTCTATATAGCATTAATTTATTTAAGTTTTAGTAATTCTAGGACTGTTTTATTTCCAGCAAGGCAACATTTCTAGCTTTATTTTTAATTAATGGAAACTTTTTAAAATAGTTTTAGTTGTAGTTAACAATAATAGCATTGTTACAGACAACTTGTCCAGCCGACTATTAAAGTCATAATACTTCAATAAAATATTATAAAAATTATAATAATTATGTCTTTTCTGTAACTAAAAACAAGCAATTAGAATGAAATATTTATACATTCCTTTTTGCTAATGGTTTAGATTCCATCGTAGCTGTGGGCTCTTTTACCCTGAAGGCCAGTGAACTTTTACAGTAAGTTTAATCTTATACTATCCTCTTTATCCTGGATGTCCGTTCTGTACATGTCGTTATTAAACTTCACTCAAATGCTCGTCTTGATTCCAGAGTCATTGATAAGAGTATGAAGAACTTCAAAGCCTTTTTCAGATGGCTGTTTGTTGGTAAGCATTAATTTAGTCAATTTAGTCTTCCTACAGGCAGGAGTCTTCTAAGGGAGCTTTCTAGACACCATGGAACACAAAGTTGACTGATTTAGAAGTTTATTTATAATCACCATTCTTATTTTAAAGCATTATGGGTATACTCCTGATACACAGGCTGATACAAGTTCATAACAACCATCACATTCCATAACGCATTGCAACAAGCTCAGTGAAAACAATCCATTATGGCTAAACAATGCTTCATCGGGCAGATTTTGGAACAGAGTCAAAGTCTTTTGTATTGTATTGTAACGGCTTTTGCTTTTCACAGCAATGCTTCGAATGTCAGAAGATCACGTTCCTCCTGAGCTTAACAAGGTGAGATATCAACAGACATGAAGAGAGTGAAAGATTGTTGGTGAAAAAATGGTGATAAATTTAATAATAATAATTTAAAGAATCAAAACATTACAAAAAATATGTATATATAATATCATATAAAACACACTAATTTAATGAATTAGTTAAGGAAAAATAACGTCTATATAGGTCATCTTACATTTCATTTTGATTGTTGACGATCATGATGCAGGACAACTCACTGCGTGATGCAGCATTAATTTTTTTTATTTTTTATTTAAGATGTGTATGTTTCTGCTGTTGTAAATATTATTGTGTCTTTCAGATGACTCAGAAGGATCTGGCTTTTGTGGCTGACTTCCTGTCTGAGCATTTCAGTGCTGTGAGTGAATGAGAAACACAATTTGAACACCAAACAAACATTTGGTGAAAGCCCTTCTCATTTTCTGTTCCCCATTTCAGAATGAGGAGCTGTTTGATCGGAAAGGGAAGTATTTCAACGTTGAGCGTGTCGGACAGGTAAGGACCTTCTTACACGTTCTGACACAAGAAGGGAATTCTTTTCCTCATTTCATAACATACTTGGTCTGTTGTTTTGTTTATTTTGCAGTACTTGAAGGATGAGGATGAAGACTTGATATCTCCACCCAACATGGAGGGCAACCAGTGGGTGACATTTGTAAAGCAGAGCACTCATCTAAAAGGTAAAATCATAACACCTTCCTCCATTAGACCACAAGACTGCTAATGTGAACTTATTGTTTTGGGGAAAAAATGTAATTGAATATGAGAAATGTGATTAATTATGTGTATGTTTGATACGTCTTGTGTTGCAGACAGTCCACTGCTCTTCCCCACTTACCCACAGAAGTCTTTGCATTTTGTCAAGAGAATGATGGAGGGGTTCATTGATCTGTGCTTACAGAAACCAGCCGTGAGTCTCTAACACACACACACACACACACACACACACACACAAACTAACATTACTACTCTTTCTTTATCTCTGTAAACACTGGAACGACAACAGTTTTACATGTTCTGCTTTGAAACCTTTTTCCCATTTAGGGCTAAACAACTTTTGTTTTCAGCTCTTTATTATGGGTTGAGATTGTTTGAGTCAGTGTTTATGAGTTTCAGCCAACCAGAATAACAATAAAACACGAGCTGCAATATGAGGGCCTATTATATTTATAGACAACAAAGAGGCTTGTCATATTATTTCCTCATATAATTACCCTAAAAAATGTACAACCTTTTCTCTTTCACAAAATGGACACGCCTCCCATCCTGTTCTCTTTTCCAGAAGATGCTCTAACTTGCCTTCTCACACAAAAACTCCGTCCATTAATGGTCTCCAGCACATATATAACAGAAGCATTAACTGGATTGTTTCACCCTTCCTGCTGAGCGTTCTTTTCCTCAGCACTAATGCGTCTGACTCCTGATCATATGTGTGTGTTTTTCAGGAGGTCATCGGGCATTCAGTAAAACAAGCTGTGTGTTTACGCTTGTACACTGTTCCTGACAGGTATGCTCTTGAATATGCTCTTGTGATTTATGATCGCTAATGATTTGACAGGAAATAACAGATTGTTTGATTTTGATTTACAGTTCATATTTTGTATTGCTGTTGGAATTATGATTTCTATATATATATATATTTTTTATAGCTCAGAAAATACTCCAAGGCTGTTTGAGCTGCCTTCACTGTAAGTGGAATTCTTATATTCCTGTAATTTATAATGGTGAATTTTGAGGTGGTAGTGTCTGTCAATAATGTAGGGTTCATAATGCAATTACCGTCTGCATGTGTAATAACAGTGATTTTCTAAACATGATGAAGATGATGATGATGATGATAAGAGTGTGTTTTAATGCAGGTGGAATAATAAGAAGGCTGGTATGCATTACGTAGTGTTCTGCATGCCAGAGATCTCACCCTCTAAAATCTATATGCTGAGGAGAGCAACAGACCCTAACAGGTAAACATGCATCTTTTGTTGTTCTAAAATATATGTACGTTACTGTTTAAATTATTGGGGTCAGTAATATTTTTTTCAAGGATACATTAAATTGATTTAAAAGAGAGTAAAGACATTTATAATGTTATGAAAGATTTCTATTTTAAATAAAGGTTTTCTTTTTAACTTTCTATTCATCAGAGAATTGTAAAAAAATGCATCATGATTTCCAAAAAATATTAAGCAGCAACTGTTTTCGACATTGATAATAATTAGAAATGTTTCTTGAGCCGCAAATCAGCATCTTAGAATGATCTCTGAAGAATCATGTGACACTGAAGACGTGCTGAAAATTCAGATTTGCCATTAAAGGAATTAATTAGATTTTAAAATATATTAAACTATAAAACAGTTATTTTAAATTGTAATAATATTTCACAAAATTATAGTTTTTACTGTTACAAATAAATGCAGCCTTAGTGAGCATAAGATACTTCTTTCAAAAATATTTAAAAAAAAAATCTTGCTGACCCCAAATATTTGAACAGAAGCGTATATAGTAACTAAAAAAATTGTGAATTATAAAGTAGTCAGATTCATAAACATATTTTTGGTTAGACTCATTGGTTTGAATCAGTCTGATGAATCATTAAATGAATGATCTCCAATCATGAATCGATCTAGAATCTTTAGGGAAAGAAGCATATAGCATAAATTAATTGATTTTCATTACTGACTGACTGAATTTGTGTGTGTGAATAAGGTCTGTCCCTAATGGTCTGGTGGCCCTGAACCTCAGCGCTCCTCTCAATTCTAGTATAGAAGATGAAACGCCTGCACCAACTTCTACGTGAGTGGAAGTTCGTCTGTGGAAATAACATATTATGAAAATATTGCCATTATTTAAGCTTTGTATGTGTCTGTGAATGACTGAATACAATTGTTTATTAGTGACTGCTCGTACAGTTGCCTTGACGCCCGCTTTTATGATGACGAGACATTGACAGTGGTATTGCAAAGTGTAGAAGATGACGAGAATAAGATGCGCATCCTTACTCAGCTTCCTCTAAACTCTGCTATGAGCTGGGATGAAGAGTTCACTTGGGACCTTACCCTCAGGTACAGCACACATGTTGATTTCCGCCAATCAGTAACCTTTCATTCTGTTGAATTGTAAGTAGTAGCAGCATGATGCATATATTACAGTAGTTCCAGTTCTAGCAATGTACTAGATGGTAATACGGTTATACGGTAATACGCTTCTATTGAATGTCCTGAATTAGCACTCTTTTGATGTGGTGTGTTTTAGGCTGGAGCAGCAGACTGAAGGGATCCCAGTACAGGGTC
Source organism: Siphateles boraxobius (assembly GCF_051911475.1). Lineage (NCBI taxonomy): Eukaryota > Metazoa > Chordata > Actinopteri > Cypriniformes > Leuciscidae > Siphateles > Siphateles boraxobius. The sequence continues at coordinate 11,053,293 of NW_027509208.1, forward strand.
TGGCCTGGGGAAACCAGAGCAGAGAGATGGACAACATCAAGGCTCAGTTTGTGGCAGTTAACGGGATCCGCAAAGTGGCCTGTGTGGTAAGACTCTACAGCTCGAGGAAATTTTTAACGATTTAGGAAAATAGTTTACACTTAAATGTATCTGATTAATGAATGAAAGAAGTGAAAAATGTTAAATAAATTTCTTATCTCATCTCTCATCAGCTCAGTGCCAATCTGAGACACATACGTGTGTTTGAAATGGACGCAGAGGAGGAAGAGGAGGAAGAGGAGCGTGCTGATGAGTCACAGGAAATGAGCTCAGACCAGGACAGACTTGAGGAATCAATGACTACTCAGAGTGACGCTGGGGAAGGTGGAGATGGAGCAAGAGGGGTTGAGGATGCTCAGGTGACAGATCAAGGGTCAGGAGACATTTTGGATGACACTGCAGGGTCAGATATACTTTGAACTCTTTTTGCCCTGAGATCAAACACGTTCTCCACAAATGAATTATGGACTCCTCTACTATTCCTAGTCATGTCCTTTATGTTTTAAAAAGTGTTTTGTGACAAATATGAGCTGATGAACATTTCACGTTCTCATTTGTAAATAAATAGATTTACTGTTAAAAACCTTGGGTTTGGATCAATCAAAACTTTAATGTGTCAGTGTCTCCCCTGGTGAGTAGAAAGGCATTTTTTATGGTACTAGGGCAAAAAATACTTCCAGATGCACACTATCAGCCTACTTATATGACTAGAGTGAGTTATTGGGATTTAAAAATTTGTTTTTAATATTATATTGGGGGTTGGTGGCCCCTGGGTCTGCAAAGGTTGAAAACCCCTGCCCTAGGACAATAATAATATCTTAGCCTTGCTGTCTTGCTCACCTGGAACTTAAATGACTGGAAACATGTGAGGTTCAGTCGAGGCCAGGGATTCGTGAGTAGGACTGAGTGAACATTTTAAGGTTCTAATCCAGATTTATCCCTCTGTACAAGAAGATAAATCCTGAAGTGCTTGCAGCGATCCTTCTGGCTTATGCCATTCGTTCTGTGTTAAAATTATGGGGTGTGAGGAAATATGGTACATGTCCAAACAAGGCCAAAGAATTTTTAAAAAAATCATAAACTTATAAACTTAAATTACAGTTTTCTCCCCACAAAAATGAGAAGATTTCTGTCAGAGATGGTTATGCCATTAAACATCAAGAAATTCTGTTTAATTGGAAAGTGAGACCATAGCAGAGAACAAAAATCTAAAGACACTATATAATTTCAGCATGCATCTCAAAAACAGCCAATGCAAATTTTAGATGCAAACTTTTTAACATGCAAAGATTTAGTTATTTAGCCTATACCTCATAGTGTGTTTTGTTCAGGTACTGTGTTCAACCTAAACAAAAGTAAAAGTATTTTTAGTGGAAAAATAAATGATTTAAAAGACTTCCTTAAATATTTAAATATATTATTATATCATTTATTTATAACTCAATTTCTGCCAGATAAAATATTTTAGAGCTTTGCATTTTAAGTAAAATGTGTATTTATTATAAAAAAATCTTATATAAAAACTCTATAAAAAAATATTATTAATTTACATGGCTTTTCCATATGATTGTATTTTTGGAGCAAAACAACTGAGCACCTCTGACAGTGGAAAATTTGTCCATGACTTTATATTTTTATGATACGGGTTTGTGAATGTGTTTTTGCACCATATTGTGTTTTTGCAACTGCAGCAAAAAATTTGAGTGTAAGAGTTTCTTAATTTGTTATTCATACAATAGTATTAGTGCACCTGCAGTAGAAGAAATTGTTATATTTAAATTCACCAGCTAACTTGTTTGACATTTGAATATAGTTGTTTATAGACTGAGCATAAAGTAAATTCTGTTAATCTTTAGCAATTTTATTGTGTTGTAGTGACTGAGACATCCCTGCACAAGGTAAAATGTTGATATTTGTGTCTGAATAGTTTATACTAAAATTGTTATTAGTTGCTTTTACAATAATAACCATAAATTATAGCCAAGCCTACATTAAAAACCCAAAAAATAGTAGCCATTAATTGGCCTGCAAACATACTTTGTTGGCTACAATGTCTAAATAAAATCGTAGAGTAAATGTATTATATAATGCCTTAAAAATGTAATTGAGTAAGAGTACAAGTTTAATATGGTCCAGGTACCGCACAAAATCCCCGCATTAACACGTAATTAAAGCACTGAGTAAGAGTACAGCAACTAACAAGTATTCTGTTTCAATAGTGTAGTCTAGTGTGTATTTATCGAGAGGGTAATCAAGAGAGTTAAAGTGCGCGTGCCAGGTTCCAGGGAAGGGTCGCTCCCAAAACGTGCTCGTCCCCGTTGAGACACGTGATGACGTCTCACCTCTAGCTTCTCAAAAGATTTCCCAGTTAGCGACTGGCGGACAGTAAAGATGGCGACGGAGCTTACAGTGTGTATGAGTGCCCGGAGAAGATGACGACGATAAGATTAGTAACTTTCAAGCCGCGGCGTTGACAGGGCTTCTTTTAAAGACCTTGCGACAGAGGCTCCGAACTTGCTGACTTTGGCTGTAGTTTGAACAGACCTAACGGACACGAGTGACGCGAGGACATATCGTTGCTTTTGATATGGAGGATATCAACTCAAACATAAACGCGGACTTGGAGGTGCGGAAGCTCCAAGACTTAGTAAAGAAACTCGAGCAGCAGAACGAGCAGCTTCGGAGCCGATCCAGTCAGCTCTCTTCCCCCGGCGGATTGTCGGGGAACACCAGACCCGTGAGCGCCGGGTATGATTCCCCGGGAGCGGCGGCGGGGCTCGTCGCGTTCACTGGGGTGGGGTTCGTAGGATCGAGGGGTTTCGGTGGGGTTTTGGAGAACTCCCGGCTGAGCCCCAGGCGATCATATCACGGCAGCAGTTACGGAGGAGGGTATGACAGTGACATCGCTTCTTGTACCGCCTCGAACGCTAGTCTCGCGTCTTATTACAACGATTCGCTGGATTGTATCGAGGACGGAGAAACTTCAGTGCTGGACGAGGTGGAGATCCTCGATTTGGAGGACATGGATTGCCTGAACGAAGAGGAGGACAGCTGGTGAGTAAGCTGCCTGGACGAGGTGTTAACCCCGATCAGAGGAATAACCTTCTCTTTCTCACACACACACACACACACACACACACACACACACACACACACACACACACACACACACACACACACCATCCCTTCTTGCATTTGACAGGTGTGCGTGCAGACGCCACAGAGAATGACGCGCATTTGGAGGAATGCGCTTGATGCATTGTTGCTCCTATGTATCTTTGCCCAAGAGCTGGGGTTAGTTTATTCAATGCATTGACTGCAACACCCCTGTCATCTGATGATTAGTGTCTTATGTCTGAGCATTTAGGAGCAACAGTTTGCTGACTGCTTGTTTTCAGTTAGCAGCTGCAAGACAGGCCGTGGTGCTTCTGACGTGCGAGTCGTTTTCATTTGCCCTTCAGTTTATTTTAGTATCAAGTTGTGCTTTATAAATCTAGGCTACTTAATGACAGCCATTGTGTCATGCGTCAATGTCATTACAGCAATGATACTTTTGCTTCTAGATGTCTTTCTGATAAGGCCTCAGATCAGATGCACAAGATCTACATGATTTTCTGCATAATCGGCATTGTAGCCTATATTGCTCATTTATTTTATCTAACGTGAACATTACTAGAGCAATCTGCTTTTTAAATAAGCAATACATTAGTGCTTTTGAGAAATAACCATACAGATATGTGCAATCACATGAGAAAACCACTCATTTCATATTGTTGAAATGAATAAGAGCCAACTAAATGTAAACAAGTGTGTGTAGTAGTAGTAGTTGTCACCTGATGGTGTGCCTCAGTTCTGATATTGACCCATTTCAAAATAATGATCACTGCAGAACGTTGGTCACTTAAGCTTACAATTTAAAATAGGCCTAACTGTTTTCTATTCTAATATATTTTAAAAGGTGAGAAGAAAGAAAGAAAGAAAATAAATAAATTATTTTCTTTCTTTTCTTTTCAGCAGCCATCATTACTCAAATCTTCAGTGTCACTTAATCTTTCAGAAATCATTCTAATACTGTATGCTGCTGATGTGCTGCTCAAGACACATTTGTTTTTATTTTCGAGACTGTGAAACATGTTTTATGAATACAAAGTTCAAAAGAACAGCATTTATTTGACATATTTTGCTTCATCTTATCAGTTTTTGATCCTGTGTGGATTGATGTCAGTGTGTAATCCATTATTTGTGTTTGCTTTAATCAGTGTCTGTGAGATTCTGTGGTTTAGGTCAATGTACACAGACTCAGAATGGTGTAATCCGGACACTCGATCCTGTTTAGTCGGATAAATTGCTGTGGCAGCAAAATGCTGGAAAATCCCTTCAACAGCTGGAGTCCAGCAGATCAGTGAGCTTAACACCTGTTTGCCACTACAAATAGTTAGTAGGACAGAAAGTGTACTTGTCAAACCAAAAAGGTCATGCATGATTACAACAAGGATACGTAATTGGTTTAATCTTCTTAGTCATGACTATGGCAGGATGAGATCATGTTTGCTTGTTTTATTTAATGGTGTTTAAGGTCGCAAATGGTTTCAAACCACACATTTATCAAATCTGTTGACAAGATAAGAAGATAATGTGTTTATAATTGTGTTGAATCAATCAAGCAGCAGTCAGCACAGCTCTCGAAGTCAGATCTGTGCTCTTGTGATGGGAATACTGTATTTATTTATACCAGGAGATCGCCTCAGTTTCTGTGGTATCTCAGGAGAAAGGCTTGCTATGAGAAATGCTCTGTCTACTGTATGTGAGGGATTATACTAAGTGCCAGATTCTGCCACCAACACTGCAATCCTGCATTGCTATCAGTCCTGAACAATAAATTTGCCATACCTATAAACAAAATGATTTGTGTCAGCCTGTTTGACAAACACCATTATATTACAGTCATTGACTTGAGAGATGTGTCTAGGATGCGTAGTGCTCAAGTTTGTCTCTGTCCGAACTTCTCAATATCCTTATACAACCAATCAAAATGTTGGAGTCTTTTTGAAAAATGTTAGGTTGTTTAGTTTTTTTTTTTTTTGTAAAGAAATGTAATGTTTTTTTTTTCTCAGCTAGGAGTGATGCATTAAACTGTTCAAAAGTGACCGTAAAGACTTTTACATTGTTACAAAAAAAATCTATTTCAAATGCTGTTATTGTGATGTCTTTTCAACTTTATATTCTTCAAATAATCATGGAAAATAGTTATTTGGTTATACTAAAAAAGGAATGATCATGCTGAAAATTCAGCTTTGTCATCAGGATTAAATTGCATTTTAATAATACAGTTTTCTTTATTGTGTCTGTTAAAAAACCAAAAAAACTTTTGCTACCACTTGTTACTGTCAGGTGATCCTGAGCAACAGCTGCCTCTGTATTAGACCAGAAAACAAGACTCAAGCAGTGCAGTTATAACTGTTCACTTCAATATATCTTCTCAACAGCTGCCAGTTCAGAACCCTCTTGCCTTAATACCAACGCTAAATTTAATCTTTTAAAACAGTAACATTAATGTGTTTTGGGATCCTTTACAAAATCAGGGGTCAATTGACTAGTTTGTGGGTTTTGTGATCGCCTGAATCAAATGCGTTTCATAGAGCATATACACTTCCCTCATGTGGATGTGAAGTCATGTACACACACATCAAAAAATATACTCAAATTTACTTTAGCTAACTGATAATACCACCCTCTGATACTAACAAATGTCCTCTCCACTACAGCTGTCATATTGAGGTGATCTGTTGTTGTCATATGGTATTTAGCAGATAGCCAATAAACAAGCTTGTGATCAGCTGACCTGAACAGTTCTCCACCAGGCTTTCATGTGGCCCTATTAATTTAGGTCTCAATGACTAAGCAAAGCTGCCTGCACAATATTATAGAGTGCAGTTTACACCTTACCTTAAATATTACAGAAAGTTTTAATGGGTTGTTTTCCTGTAGGCAAGATTTAATTTAAAGTGAAATCATGCTTTTGCTGAATAAGCCGCTGTTAATCGAGGCATCTCAAAACTTCACCACTCAGCATGTTTCGTGGTTAAATGTTTGTGTGCCAGATATGTAACGAGAGTATGTTTATTCCATGTGACTAACCTCTAGCTTGTGTTTCTGCAGGCTGTACGAGGCGAAATTGAACAGTCCTCTGCAGAAAGCCTTGAGTCCCATCGTGTGGTGCAGACAGGCTCTGGATAACCCCAGTCCTGATATGGAGTCTGCCAAACGCTCTCTTTTACACAGACTCGACCTTACCATGTCAGGTATCACGCGCACATAATTTTAATTAATGTAATATCTTCCACTGTTGCATTGAAAGGATGACTTGATTCTCTAGAGAGTATTTGTAGTAGCCCTAACATTTTTACTGTTGCCACCACAAAAATGATACATTTTATTTTTTGACCAATGTTTTTTATACATACCATGACTTTTTTTTGTTCATTATAATTTTTTTAAAATTTTTTTTCATCAAATGTTTTTGAATTAAAGGAATAGTTCACCCAAAAATGAAAATTATCCCATAATTTATTCACCCTCAAGCCATAGGTGCATATGACTTTCTTCTTTCCGCCGAACACAATCTGAGTTATATTAAATAATATCCTGTCTCTTCCGCATCTTTGTAATGGCATTGAATAGTGCCCGAGTTTTTGAACCTCCAAAAAGTGCATCCATCCGTCATTAAAGTAATCCTTACGACTCCAGTGGGGTTAATAAAGGTCTTCTGAAGCGAAGCGATGGGTTTTTTGTAAACTTCATAAACTATAATCACTGGCTTCCGGCAACGGCCGTGTACATGATCACAAGGGAGTGGAGTTTTGAAGGCTGAAGGGGGAGCTCAAAAACCCACCGCTTTGCTTCAGAAGGTGCTTATTAACCCACTGGAGTCATAAGGATTACTTCTCTAATGGATGGATATCCTTGGGAGCTTCAAAAACACTATTCAATGCCATTATAAAGCTCAGAAGAGCCAGGATATTTTTTAATTTTACTCTTATTGTGTTCGGCTGAAAGAAAAAAGTCATATACACCTAGGATGGTTTGAGGGTGTGTAAATTATAGGGGCTTTTGCACCGGAGGAACCTTTTCTTAGTTCCTAGAACTATTGGCGGAAGGACCCTGATTTTGTCTTGTTCACACCGCAGGAACTAAGAACGATTTTAGTTCTAGGAACTCCTTTTGAAGGAACTCATTTAGCTCCTTCTTCAGAGTAGGGTCTAACTCAGCACTATAGGAACTACCAGTAACGTTAGTGTACGTTGATTGGCGGAACGCACACGAAACACCAGCACCCGCCATTTAAAAAAAACTGGCTTAAAAAAGCCTATATATTTACTCCACAAACTAACTCAACGAACATGGAAAACAGTGATAGATGGACCTCTCAACCATTTCGCTAAGGATAAAATCCAATGCAATTTTGAGAGGACCAAGCCAAACAAGATTATGTATTTCTGCTCAGCTAGGAACCCTGGACATCAACCACACGGTTTACGCTAATACCTTTTCATATACTGTCTACTTTCTATGTTTCTAATAACGTATTAGACTGGACTGTTAGGCAGATTGTAAACTAATGAAGACGGAGAATGGGAGCGCTGTGTGTTCAGGCTCTGGCATCTTAGCGATGTCAAAATAAATGTCCGCCGTGTCGTCAAAATAAAAGTCACAACTACAAGCGTATCTTACGACACTTCAGAGTTCCTACTAGCGGTGCAAATACAACCAGGAAAATGTTCCTGAGGGAACCATTAGTTCTCAGGGAACCACCCTGATGGCCAGTTTAGAGAACTATCCGGTGCGAGAGCCCCTAATGGGATAATGTTTATTTTTGGGTGAACTATTCTTTTTAGTAGTTTTTAAAATGTGCATTGTAATCTGAAATGTATACATATTTACACATTTTATTTAAAAAAAAAAGGCTAAGGCTATTGCTGTTTGTAGGCAGGTATGCCCATGTGACATGTCTTAAATTGAGCAACTCTCTATAGAAAGGCACTGACTGCTTTTACTGACATGTGACTGTCTGACTTTTATAACACCCACTGACGTACTGTTACATCACACTTTTATGTACTCCTATATTTTACTTTTATTATATTGTTTCAATGAGGAAAGTCTAGAGACAGAGCAAATGATCGTAAGAGTCCTTTTGAGTGATTCTCTCAAAGATCATTCCTGGCTCTTTTCCTACAGTTCACTCTACCGTCACCTTGAGTGACATGGGAATCGTTCCAGAGAACTCTGGATCTTTTAATGGAAAAATCTGATCTATGAACAGTCTGCAGTGGCTGCATTTGATTAATATTTGGAACAGGGCCATGTGTGAACCATTCTTGTCATTGTGCGAGACAAACCGGTGTATGATGTCATTGTTTTAAGTGGACTCATCATAATGTCATCATAGAGCAGACAGCAGCACCCTTTGAATGTTTTTCATCTCACATTTCCAAGATAAGACAAAGGGAATTATTTTTTTTTTTAAATGACACATTACAGTTTTTAGGGCTGTAATTTAAACTTTTGTCTGCCACAATGTCATATAATTTGGCAAATATTAATAGGCTATTCATAATTAATTGAGCATATAAGCATATCCTGTAATTAAACCTAAACATTTGAAACAATTGACAAACCAATTTATTTGTCAATATAAACAATTCGCAGAAGACCCTTGAGATGAGATGATTTTATTATGTTAGTCATTTATCAAAACACTCAATAAAAAAAAAAACCCTCATTCCATGCCCGACTGCGTAAAGCTTATTGATAGGGAGCATTCAGGCCATGCTGACTGTGTGTCGGGTGTGTATTGCGGTTTCCAGGTTATACCTGAGGCATCGCTAATTCCCTAGAGCCGTTGCCAAGAGAGTGAAGAGAGCCAGTGCAGATGTGTGGGATGTATGTCAAATCTCTATCCTGTTAGGCACACCTTTCAGCTTCTTTGTCTCTCTCTCGTATTGCTTGTTTCTTTCTTTTATGCCTCTCTTGTGCCCTCTTCAGAACCGGCTACCTCGGTGGAGTGCATCTGCGTGTGTGTGAGAAAGTAAAATAGAGACGGACATGTTTGCACACATTAATGAATTCCATCCAGAAGGTTGAAAAGTCTGACTCTGCACTCTTATAAGCTATATGTACTCTTTGTGAAAAGGTATTATTGGCCGCTCACTAAATTTTGACACCGCTTGGACGCAGCTGCTGTAAACTTTATAGCTCGTAAATAAGCAATTTGGTCATTACAAATTGGTTGTCTTTTGCATTTGTAAAACTTACAGACAGCTGATCTATTATAGTATGTCTGCTGTTTGGTGAGTCTGTTTGCCCGGCCATGGTAACTCATTCCAGGGCTTTACACTTCCCTCAGAAATGCAAACAGTTCCATAAGGTTGTAGTCATAACTGTGGTTACATAACTCACTGGACACGAGGACAAAAGGAGAGGCTGAGATTTGATAGAAAGAGTACAAGTGATCTCTCCTGACAAATACAGTTTAAACAAATGCAGTCAACACAAAATTGTGTTAAAATGAGATTATTAGTGTTATTTTTTTTCATTGCTTATTGCTTCAAATAAGTTAATTATCTCATTGTATAATTATTTACAAATAACTGAAAATCATTTTGACAATTAGTTGTTTAGATATTATTATATATTTTTAGAAACGAACTAATTTTAATAATAGTTTATCAACATATCTAAGAGATCTCAAGAAAAACATGTTTTTTCATCGTTTGTAACTCTAAATTTATGCTTTTTTGTGCTTTAAAAAACAATAAAAGGACACCAAAGTGTACTGTCTGTATTAATAGGAAGTGCTATCTATACTCTTGAACATTGTCATGCAGTGATTCAGCAAGTTCTTTACAGTGTTTAGAGCCTCCTTATGACTGGGTAGAGCAGAGATTCACTTTCCCCTGAGCCAAGAACATTCATTTCTCTCTCTGTGTCTTTTCTCTAGCTGCAACCTCCACTTGTCCCTGCAATCCAATCCGCTATTGCAATCCTGTTTCGAGTACACTCTGTTTCCCTGTTGATATCTTTCTTTTTGTTCTTTTCTCTTTTTTGATGCCATTTCTCCATTATTCTCTGCCTTTTCGATTTTCCTCTGTCAGGCCTTATCCTGTACACTTTCAAGATCATTGCATTCATTCTGTCTTCCTTCTTAGTCTTTTTCATGTCATCTATGGCTGTTCATGCTGCTGTTGTGAACTTTCCTTTCTCAAAGTATCTTAGGGTGTTTTCACACCTGGCTCATTTGGATCATTATTTTCGGAACATGGTGCGTTTTCTCCCCTAGTTTGGTTAATTTAGGTATATACTGTATGAACACAGCAATCGCACTCGGATATTGTGAACTATCTGTGCACAGCTACAGATAAAGCCACAATAAGCTCGCAGAGCAAACTTGTCAATCCATCTTGATGGAAACTAACCAATTGCATAAATATTTCAGTACATTTTTAAATGTTGCCTTGTGAAAGCTAACGGAACCAAGAAGAAAACAATACATTGTAACAAATTTAGTCCCGGTTTCAGAACAAAGCAAACAATCTACAGCTCTGAAAATGCCCTTAGTGCCTGTTTTTGTCCTGATACAGCACATGTTGCTCTGATGACCTTTCCTTTCCTACAGGACTCTCCCACATATTCTCTTTTTCTCGTCCACCCCCTACCCTGAAAAAAAACGTTAATATGGGCTGATGGACAGCCTTATTTTCATGTAGAGTGTCCACTGTGCTAAACAAGATGTTCTTGACAGACAGCCCAGATTTCCTGTAATGAGCCCTGCCGTCTTATTAGCCTATTTAGTCCAGATAAAAAGCACAGTTAGTGAAGCATCTTTTCAGTGTCAGAATTATCTCTGGGGTTTAACTTGTCTTATTGCAGTTTATGGATGTAGTAGTCAGTCACCAGAGTTATGACAGATTAGCTGTCCTCATTTGCCCTTCTCTTTCTTGGCTTTTTCTGTCTTAGAGATACACAAAGCCAGTATTAGTCTTCTCGGTGTGGTGTGCTGCTGGTGGAAAGGGCATGGTTGAGCCAAACCGTCTGATGGACTGGAACGTAACTGCCATTGGCTCGCTTCGGCCACATTTATGGAGTTAATGACATTTTGAAAGATGGAAAATACTTTGTGTATTTCTGTTCTAGCTGAGATGCGACTTTCCTAGATAAAGTCTTTGGTAGCATCAGTTTCTGATTTCAGAAAAACCATGAACTCTTTACATGTCATTATGACATCAAGTCAAGTCATCTTTATTTATATTAGGGATGCACCGAAATGGAATTCTGGGCCGAAACCGTAAATTCTGGATGCACTTGAACGAAACCCGATAATGACTTTTTATTATTATTAATTTCTTATTAATAATAATTTCTTTAATTTCTATTAATAATATTATTATACTTTTTTATTAAATTCAATAATTTAATGAATCTGAATTTTTTAAAAATCAAGCCAATAAAATAACCACACTTTTATTTCAGTTAACAGAAAATAGGCCTATATTAAAATATGAAATATCAATATATTATTTTTCATTCAGTTATATGAGTGAGTTTTAGATAATGAATTTTAGATATAGTATACCTATGTTGTAATGTATTAATGATCCTCCACCTTGTATGTCGAGTCTGCATGTAGTTAGTATTGTATCTGATGTGTTTTGTTGACTTTTGATGGTAATGTCCTTGATTCTAATGTCCTTACAGTCTGGTGTTAGTGGCTTAGAGCGGTCTCGGCATTACTGATCCGGGCTCTTTGTGTCAATCCTCATTTCTTCTAGTCCCTCCTAAATGAGGACAGACCTCCGCTCTTGGCTTCAATTTTAACACATACACACACAAACACATAACTGTCAATAGTCCGAGGTCATCTACACCACTCAATCCAAGACCAGCCATTCTCAGCATTCATCACAACTGTGCAGTACACACACACATCCCTGTTTCAAGCGTTGTGCATGTATGTGTGTAAGCATGGCTGATGGTGTGGTGTTAATGCAGTGCAGTGCCTGATCTGTAAGGAAGTAAGTGGAGAAGGGATGTTGTTTTTTTTCTTTGAATAAAGCACACACTGAGTGATGGCAGGAATGGAGAGGGAGAGAGTCATTAGAGAGGAGAGAGAGAGAGGGTGGATGGATCCATGGAAAGAGGCAAGTAAAGAGTAGGTCTGAGGAAATGTGCTGTGTGTGCCTTTTGAGTGTCCAGCTGCACAAACACGCACACACACTAAAGGCTGCTGTGCATTCAAATATTTACAATATATTCAAGATAGTTGTGCTGCCAATATAAAACGATAAAACATGCATAAAACTTGGATGTTGTTTTATTTTCCCAAATAATTTCCTAAAGACTAAATTATCAAAATATGTTTTAACAGGATATCTGATTTAAAACTTCAGCAGCTTAATGGTGTTGTAATTTAATCTTCATGCTTTTGGTTCTTTTGGTTTTTAATTCTTGGTCACTAAAGAAATAATTAAAAGATTGCTTTATTTGATTAGTTTAAATCTGGAATAAACGATGTTTAAGCATTTGGATTCTCAAGAAGTACGATGAAGAATTTTCAGATGTAGAAAGTTCATTAAAGTCTTTGTGGCATTTCTTCACATATTGAAATGTTGTAGGTAAAATATTTATATAAGGTAATCATTCATTATAAAAATGTATATTACAATAAAAATAATTATTTATTAAACCTGAAATAAATACATTTTAAAGTATTAAAGATTATGATAAAGAAATGTTTAGCCTACATCTCTTCACTATTTCTTGGTCACTAAAATGAATATGTGATATTATATTGTAATATATTCATCTATTTTATTTCTTTATGTTTTCTTAGTCACTGAGCAAATACACAAAAGTGTAGAAGTATTTTAATTAGTAATTTGTTTAATACTTTTTAACTTAATATATTTGGTAGGATTTTTTTAATATAATTTTCCAGCCCCCCCCCCACACACACACACCCAGCCCCCCCACACACACACACACACAAAGCCCTAGGGTCCAGTGATGAGCAATCATGTGAGAGTGTATCCACAGGGAGAGTAGCTGAACTGTCTTCTATTTATGGTCTGCTCTTGAGAGAGACAGTACAGTCTCTTTCTTGGCTGATATTCTGACTTTAGATTCTCTAGCTGTCGGTATTGCCAAAAGCTTTAACCGCAATACATTCTGACTGCTACAGCTGAACTAGAGTTTGACCTTATGACTGAATCATAGACCATAGATTGGTGCTGCTTTACTCTACAATGCCTACATTGAGTGTGTGTGTGTGTGTGTGTGTGTGTGTGTGTGTGTGTGTGTGTGTGTGTGTGAGAGAGAGAGAGAGCAAGAGAGAGAGATGGTAATGGCGTTGTCATCCACTAAATGACTGAGTAAGGCTCTTGTTTGCGTGCATATGCATCATTGTACTCTTCGTTCTTAGACTGTGAATAGGCTGTATTGTTTGTAATCAAGTGCACTCCACCAGGATCCAGAACGACACTGTATTAGACTCGGCCATGCCGTATGCTTAAATTGAGTCTCGGAGATGCATAATACACTGTGAAGCATATTGTGCATGTCTGCATAAACATGCATGCATTAAAACAGCATCTGTGTAAGTGTACTTGGGATGTAGGATATGACACTCTATTGTTTTTGTGTTTTGGAGAATGTCATATAAGGGACCTGTTTATTTCTCCTAATGATAATAGCTGGTGTGGTCTGAAATGTTAATGAATTTAATGAATGGTGTTTGTTTAAACAAACAACATTACTCTTCATGTTCAACAGGAAGTTCTTAAGTGCCCTTACTATGTTTTGATTTCTCTTGCAGCAAACAAGCGGAGGAGTCTGTATAACAATTCCTACAGTCCTCAAGTGGGCTACGGAAGCCCGTATGGCACAAACACGGCAAACAGTCCCTACAGCAGTGGCTTCAACTCCCCGTCCTCAACTCCATCCAGAGTGCCTATCGTCAAGCAACTCGTTCTGCCTGGCAGTGCAGGTAAAGACCTCATTACTCCAAATCTATTCTATTCCACATGTATTTTTGTATTTTTTATTATCTACTTGACATTGAAAGCAAGACAAAATTGGAATGAAAAGTCAAGTCACCTTTATTTATATAGCGCTTTATACAATACAGATTGTTTCAAAGCAGGTTTACACCGATAACGGGAAAATGATTTCATAAAAAAATGAAAATTTTACTTTCAATATGATGATTAGACCACTCACTCAATGCAATGTGGTCACAGTGTAGCATACTACTGTTACATATTTTCTACTTTTACATACTAATAAATGGTTTATCAGTCTCAGAAATTGTGCTACAAACAGTCATTATATGTCACTCATGGATGACTAACAAGTTCTATTTATTCATTTGCTTTTACTTTAGTGTGTTACTAATCATGAAAGTAGCCACGACATCTTTACTTTTGTATGTATTTGTTACTTCTGCATAAAAGCGCTTTTCTCATTGTCGTTTGGCTAAGAGCTCTTAAAATGTACTGAAAATGGAATATTTTCTGTTAATATAACCACTGAGTAGTTGTGCTGTCCAGTATACAGTAAAAGTATGCTACTATTTTATCAGTCAATATGACTTAAGCAGAAAACACACAACAGCTATCCAATGCTTTATAGGTATTCTTATGAATAACCACACTGAAAAAGTCACTTTCTTATTTTATTTAGGCATTTCTGAATGTAAATATTATGTGTGTAGGTCACCAGCGTGGATCGGCTGACAGGAACGCACAGGCAGTGAGCCCCCAGTCCTCAGTAGACAGTGAGTTAAGCACATCAGAGATGGACGAAGACTCTGTCGGTTCATCGACCACGTATAAACTCAATGACGTCACAGACGTGCAGATACTCGCCCGCATGCAGGAGGAGAGTAAGTGGTAGCTTTTCTCTATCAAGTGCCATTTTGTGTTGCATTTGATGTTGCATTTAATCTCAACACTTATTGTTATACATTTGATTATCATGCTTCTGAAATGAATGATAAACAGTGCTAATAGTGAAAAAAATGCCCAAATGGGGCACTTTGAGATTTAAACTCAAGTGTATCTATGTTTCCCTCTTTTAGGTTTAAGGCAAGAATATGCTGCAACGGCGTCACGTCGTAGCTCTGGTTCATCGTGTCAGTCGTTGCGGCGAGGAACTCTGAGTGACCAGGAGCTGGACGCACAGAGCCTGGACGATGATGAGGAGGCGGTCCACCATTCCTTCCACACCCCCGTCAACCGCTTCAGCCCCTCCCCTCGGCACTCGCCACGCGTGTCCCCCAGAAACTCACCCCGATCTCGCTCACCCGCCCGCTCTTTAGAGTACAGCCGCGGATCTCCCCAACCAATCATCAGCCGCCTTCAGCAGCCCCGCCACTCTCTGCAGGGCCACGATACCCAGGCAAATACCATTAAGAATGAAGGTAGATCTTTATCCAGTCACATTTCAATTGGTCTGTTTCTCTTTAAAACACTGTGAAACTTATGTACAAAGTCTGTTTAAATGTTGGCTTCTCCATCCTTTCTGTCTGTGTGGGTAGAAAAGTTGAGGCGGAGTCTCCCTAACCTCTCACGATCCAGCTCTGGACCGACTGCAGAGCCGGTCAAAAACAGCAGAAGCTGTGAGTCAAACCTGCAAGTGCCAAACGGAGGGTCACCCAGACACCAGAGTCAGTCTGCCAGTGAGTGCACAGACACATCAGTCAGCTCATACATGCACACATACATCACATCATAGGGCTCGAGCACCCACGGGATCAGAGCATATGAAAACACGAGATATTCTCCATTCATTTTATCCAATCAAAAAATTATTGAGATTCGGGATCCTCTCTCTCTCAGACGGGTTGTAATTACAGACAATTCTACCGTTTTATTTGGCATTATAACATAACAGCCTGACACAAGACTTGTGCTTTCTGGGTTTTTTTTACACAATGATAAATTGCATTATATGTAATTAACGGCAAAATCATCAGGTATATCAGCGAGAGAGCGACTCATTTATGGAAACAATGTGTGTTTTAGTTTGGTTGGTAATCATAGGCGAAAAAGGTTAACCAACTACAGGGCAAGGCTAAGATGTGCTTCCTCTTTAAAAAATTAAAAATTTCCTTGTAATAGTTTCAATATACATGCCACACAAACTACACATCCCAGTATAAATGCTCCCAATTAATTTATTAAAGCATCTACGTTCACAAACCACTGTTCATTTTAACAGAAAAACAATCGCACTGTATGCAGGATTTGGGATACCAGAAAGCGCGCAATGAGTGCTTCTGTTATAATCACTAAAATGGTGACACTCATCTTAGATCTTTGCAATCTCACAAAGTTCTGTTATAACAAATGAAGCTGACTTCACAATTTTTATTTACATAATGTCTACACTTTGTTATAATGAGAGGATTTGTGAGCATGCAGAATCAGAATCCACTCAAATCAGAATGAGTGTGGGCAGCCACCGGCGCCTATGCATCACATCAACCAATGAACACACAGAACTTTTAACATTTAGTAAATGGCATGTGCAGTATTTATTGTGAATGTTATTTTGTCCATAATGTTTATATATGGTAACATTTGACTCTTTGTGACTGTCAGAGATCGAGTACTTGGCTGTGGATTCTGTGCTTCTGACTCATAATCACGTTGTGTTCTTAACCGCTGGTGTCTTGGCTTGCCGGATGAGGCTCTTTGATCTTCACACATTCTCTCTTAGATCACAATTTATTGGCATCCCCTCTAAAAGCCTGACTGACTTTCAAACAAAGCCCTTGTAACTTACTATTCAAAGCTAATTTTACATTTTTTTTAGGGAAAGCTTCAGATTATGGGTCTTGAAGGTGTTGGTCTTTTGGTTCTTTAATATGGCACGGGAACACTAAAATTTGTCATTTTATTTGTAGGATAAAAAATTTCAGATTATACTAATATGCCATTACACCTATGTGTTTTAATAGTCTTAAAGCACACTTGTCATTTTTGCTATGGCTGATTTTGTCCCTATCACTGGATGACATTCATTTATTTATCCAATTCTTGAGCAGAATTTTTTATATGACATATAGTCAATGTTATATAGTGTATTGTGATCCAGTACTAGAATTAGTTCTTTTTAATGTTAAAAATGCTTGTGGTTTTGTCATTAAGTCACTAGTTCTGTTTAAAAAAAAAAAAAAATTTGGTTCCATTAACAGTTCTTCTTGCACATGCATTCTATTGGAAATGTCGACAACGATGTTCTTAATGTTAAAAAAAAATTTGTGCATAACCTAACTTAATATTCATGAGCTGACCCATTTGGCATTTCATGAGAACACAACCAGCACGAAAGTTGAAAAAGTGCAGCTGGCCCCACTGATTTTCAAAACTGATCCCCTATAAAACAGAACATTTCATGATAGCTTACTGAATCATTTTATCCATGCAAGGTCAACGAATAAGGAGCTCTCTCTATCAGTGGTCAGTCTCTCAAACGAGGGTGGAGTAAAAATGAATATCCTCTTCATCTCTTAAACAGCACAGAGACATTAGCTTGCTTAAGTGATTTTACACATTGCGCCTTTCAGAGTTGTTCAGGCTTCTCCCTCGGTAACATAGACAGTCTTGTTTTATTTCTGTCCTTCCTGCCTAGCATGCTCTGTCTCTTCCCTTCTCTCTCCGCCTTTGTCTCTTCCTCACACCCTTTGTTTTTGGCCGAGGTGCTGGTTGTCTGGATGTAGTTGGATTCACTCTTTGGCTTAGTGCTGCTCCTGCTTGTTCTTCGCCCAGGGCTTATTTTTCTCTTGACTGCGGCGTCCTCTGGTGGCTGGTTAGAAGTAGTGTTCTGGCTTAACCATGCATGTAATGGCTCTGCCTTGAATTGAACCCTATCCTGGCTGGCTGTTTTTTTCCTTGGCACTCCTTAAAGTATTCACTTAAAGCTGATTCTGGATCAGGTCTGGTTGGAGGTTAAGTGCCTGCAGGTGGAGATGGACGGCTGAACTCGGATTAGCCTGAATCAAAACGTAATGTCTGCTTATTTCTCATCTCAGCGTCACACCAAAGGCTCTCAGCACCTGTGCGCTCCTCCCCAAAACCAAAAGAGAGGCTCCAGAGCCCTACGTCTCTTCGAGGTAATGCACTGAGCAGGTCACCCAGACACAGATAAAGCATTTTGAAGCCAAGTTACCAGACAGTGCTGGAAGTATTATGGCATTTTGTCACTTTTATGAACCCAACATTAGAGAAATCGGCTTGGTTGGGGTGGACCGTTTCCTGACCTCAGAAATCACATGCAGTTCTGCTTGAAAGAGGGGTCTGGATTCAAATTGAGTGATTTAAATTGTTTTCCCTTTTGTCTTTTTTTTGTTGCCATGTTTCTATTACAGGAGAATATTTTATTGCATACCAACCTGGTAGGTTTGGGAAAAGTTATGAAGGGGATTTTTAGCTCTGAAACTCTTTTGGTGTGAAGGCAATTAGGCTTAAATTGAGGAAACGAACCACTATTGATAATGTTTCCATGAACAATTAGCCTGGGTTTCCCCATGCTGCCTTGCGTGCTAGGCAGCCTGGATTCAATGGACTAGATGTTGGCCTCAGCGAGGGGACCAATCACAGAACGGGGAGGGAGCAGCAAGACGATGATGACGTCTATGCGACACACCGAAGCCGTTTTTTTACACCTATGGATCCAACATGGCAGCAGACGCAAAGTTACCTTTCGATGCAGCCTATAGTCAATAGTCGCTGAACGCCATCGTGTACACACAAATCTCTGACCCATCGTCTAATTTCTGTCGCTCTACATACGTCATCTGGTATGATTGAAACGATTGGCTATGAGCTACGTACAGGCGCATTTGATAGACATTCGTAGCACCCAATAAACGGCTCTGGGCATTCGTAAACCACGCCTCAAATACGAGAAAACGAACATGTGGTTCCCAGACCCACGTCTCAATGAGACTAGGTCTGACGTTGGCCAGGCTAATGAACAATAGTAGTAATAATAATAATTAATATGTCTCAACTGACAGTTTAGTAATTGTGTCAAAACTGATTAAAAACAGGTCCACATTGGTTATTGGTCATGTAAACATAAAAATAATATATATTGGTCATAAAAAGGCAACGTCTGTCGATCTGCAGTTATAAAGGTCATCTCGCAGCATTTGTGCAGGATTGAATTCTGTGTCAGTTTGTATTTTGTGTTGTATATTGTTTTGGAGTGGCTGATTGGTCTTCAGAATGGATTGTTCACCTGTGATTATGAATGCTGCTGCTTCTTTGCAGTATTATATGTTGAGGGACGCTGAGGGTACAAATGTGCCATGTCTTCTGGTATCTTTTTATTAAATGGAAATGCTTGAAAGTTGTCACATAACCAACTGTTCCAGTAGTCTGTGAAGACACCGCTCTCTGCACTAAGTATTTATGGTTACACTTTATTTTAAGGTGTCATTGTTACAGTGTAATTATATATTTAAATACAGTGTAATATGAATTAACTACATGTACTTACTATAGGGTTAGGGTAGGATTAGGATTTGGTTGAGGGTTTATTGCATGTAATTAGGCATAATTTACTGTTATTACTATGGTAATTACATGTAACATATGTAACAAGGACACTGTAAAATAAAGTGTTACCGTATTTATTTAATGCACTTTGATTGCATTAAATAAAGTTGCTTAGTCACATTTGCACTCTAAAAAGAAACATGGCATGATGGTATGAGTCCTGAGCAATTCGACAGCCTTTGGAATGGATGCAAACCAACCCCTCTCTTTTCCATCTTTTACCCAGTTCCTCTCTCGTGTTGCTTCGGAGAGGAAGCAGATTTCAGTGAGTATATACACTGATGATGATGCAGCTTTTCAGCACTGTGATATTTTATGTTGTGCAAGTGTACGTGAATGGTAGATTGTGTTTGTACTGTGATTTGTGTTTTACCCCATTTTTGCAGCAAGGGGACATTTGTAGAACTAGTATTGTGCAAAATGTTTGTGAACAACACTAGTTGATCAAGGCTGTTTTAATCCATCCATTCTTATCGTTTTATTTTCTTTCAGATTTGTGTTGAATGTCATTAATGCTAGTGAACTTGTTCTGTGACAAGCGGTCTTCTGCGCGTTGCATAGAAGCGTTCATTGAATTGTGGTCGTTTTTTATGTGTAGCTTTATGAATTGGAGATGTCTAACTGCATTATTTTAGTTTTAAGTGTTGAATCAATCTTTTTTTTATTATTATTTGTCATTTCAACCCCATTCCCATTAACTCATGACTGTGGTCCCTTGAATGGCTTGTATCAGGTATTATATAAATGGAAGATCAACTACTGAATAAAAAGCACTTTCTTTTATTCAGTCTTTAATGTTTTATCTTTTCTGAAATATATTTCAGTTCTATTCCTTACATTCCATCTGTTGCCTTCACTCTGGTCCTGTAACCGTCATTCCCACTTATCTTCCCGATTGTTTTTCTTTCTTCCAGTGCCCTCTTCCAGTAAGTTGCGGACTCCTGCTGCCCCGTCTCCCTTGGCTCTCCGTCAGCCCATGAAGGTCATGTCTAATCATGGTTCAGGCACAACCACGCCCACACGCTCCATGGCCCCGCCCCGCAGCGGCCTGCCCCGTCCCGCCACCAATGCGGGAGGAGGTTTACCAGTGCCTCGCAGCAAACTGGTCCAGCCGGTGCGCAGGTACTCTCAGCTTCTCATGCCTTAATACCAATAAATAGTACGCGTCTGAAGTCCAGCATACTGAGTGAGTGTGTGGTTTGCTCTGCAGGTCTGCTCTGCCAGCTCCAAGGACGTATAGCGGTATGAGAGACGAGAGCTGGAGAGAAGGCTGCTACTGAGCATGCCTAGAATCAGTTCAACCAGGCACTTTATAGAGATACGTCTTTAACCCCCACAAACAAGAGACTCATTCTTCCAAACAAATGATTCTGTCCTCTTTCATTTGACGTTACAGAGCTCTCATCCCAGCAGGATAGATGTTGAAGGCAGACTGGACGCCACAGAATGCCAAAGAAACATACGAAAAGGGATTCGCCCTCACCTAACCAAACAGCACCTGTACCGCAAACGGCTCGAACACACTATCCTGCTTGCAAATCCCCCGAAACCCACCACAGAAGAACGTTGAATAACTTGTTTCTCTGTGATAACATTAGTGGCGAACCCTTGTTAGTTTGTGCAAATTGACCTTCAGTTTTGGCTCGCGTGGGAAAGGGTTTGTATGGCAATTGCATTCTGTCAGAATGTCTTTCATATCTATGTGACCTTATTTATTTTGAAATCATTATTTAAAATAATTCTTTCAAAGATTATTCACACAGTATTTGGTCTGTAAAAAAAAATATATATATATGTATGTATCTTTATTTCTGAATGTCATTGTGAAACCTCAACTGCAAAGCTACGCTTCCAAAGCATTTTAAATGTCTGAATAATGAGTTTTTGAACAAACGTGTTTAGTTTGAGCCTTTTAGTCTTTTCGAAAGAAACATGGATCAGTGAGAAATTCAAGTCAAATTTCATGATTTGTGTTTGTATGTCCTTACTAGAAAATGGGAAATTCATTGAATATAAAAGCCTGAGATCAACTTAATTGGCTGAACTGTTGTGTGGTCAAACTTTGTTCATCAGATGATGTCCCAGTGATAATGTCTCTGTGGCAAGGGTCATAAAAAGTTGTGCTTCTGTGGGTGAAATGTAGTGCTTATGTACTATTAATTTTGGAATATTCCTGGTCATGTAATTTGTTGTCATTCTCAGAGTGAAATAATTGAAAAAAAAGCAAAGAATTAATTAAAGGGATAGTTCACCACAAAATGAAAATTGTCATAATTTACTCGCCCTCCAGTTGTTCCAAACCTGTAAGAATTTTGAAGAATATGGGTAACCAAGCAGTTGACGGACCCCATTGATTTCCATAGGAAGAAAAAAAAATACTAAGTCAATGGGGTCGGGCCATCAACATTCTTCAAAATATCATATTTTGTGTTCAACAGAAGAAAGAAAGTGATTCTGCTTTGGAACAACTTGAGAGTCAGTAAATGATGACAGAATTGTAATTTTTGGGTGAAATATCCTTTAAAATATGCCGGTCACTGGGGTAACTGAATGGCAATGCCACCTGAACATCTTGCTGCACACTAGCATATTATTGAGGTTGAGCAAGTTTGTTTAAAAATGAGTGCCTATAATTTATGAAATTCTGTGATTGCTACAAATGTTATTTTTTGTTTGTGCCAATTGCTTTGTTTTGCCAATATCATTTACTTCAGGGTTCTTTGCATTTCTTGCTCGTTTTGTTTGATTTTTGTAATTGCTTTGATAACATTTATATTTGCTTTTTTGTAACTTAGGTATGTTCTGAAAGCCCCTTGATATTTATGACTAAATACTATGCGCTGATAAGAGGCTTATTTATTAAAAGGTGAGATACCTCCGTGTGCTGAGATAGAGTTAGCGGGATGCTTGAGCCTGGAATGGTCATGAGTACATGACATAAACATTTTGTGGATTGTTTTTTTGGTAAAGACTTTTATATCTCCACAAACATGATGCTCGGTTTCCCCTGCGTTAAATCATTTCAAATAAAAGTTGAAGAAAAAAAGCTGTGTGGTCTTGTCACTTATTTGTCCATGTGAAAGAACTTGAGTGTCAGAAGAATTTGACTGCTGACCATAGATTATTGTGGAAAATGCTGAGAGTGCGATGAATTGATTTTAGGTTGTAAATGTCCGTCATTATAATCTAATGTAGGCTATATGAGATCTTAGGTCAAAATTTTACATCAGAAGTGTTCATTATAAAATTATCTATAGTGTGTCAGTCTATTTTTTTTCATTATTATTTTTTTACTTTTTTATTTTTATGTCTAAGTGACAATTACTTTAAAATGGGATTTTAAATATAAAAAAATAAATAAAGGTTATGTGTCACAGTTATGCGCTGTTGCAATTTTTGTAAAGCAAAGAAAAAAGAGATTAAAGATTAAATCTTTCTTTATTTGCAATGCAGTTTGCAAACATTCATATGATCCATTTTTGTGAGATCCATTACGGCGAGTTGCTTTAAAAGTCCCCACTCCCTCCTTTTTAAACACATTTTCTTTTTACTTTCCTCTACTTCTATTGTAGCTCTTGTTTCTCTTACTCCGGCAGACCCATTTCTTTGCGGGTGAGTGTTGCGATGACACGATCATTCAGATTCTCTGGTGTAGCACATTTAGGCTCTGATTGCAGGGACTCCATGGTCAGTTTCCTCCACAGGTATTCTATTTTAGTGTCACAATGCCACGGGTTAAAGGTCAACTCCACCCAACTGGTATTAATATCTAATAAGCCAGGAGACAGAAACTGCAGCCTGTTTTCACTGAGGTCAACATACTCCAAGCGCTTGAGCCCTTGAAATACAGGTGGCGGGAGTCTGTCTAGTCGATTTTTCTGCAGGAAGATGTGAGTCAGGTTAGCAGAATGACTGAAGGCTTTTACATCCAAGGACTGGATTTTGTTCTGGTCCAAATGAAGTCTCTCTAGAGCAGGGTGAACATCTAGACACCCGACTGGAAGCTCTTCGAGTTTGTTCTGCGAGAGGTGCAGAATCTTCAGGTGACTCAGACTTTGGAGTTGGGCCATTGGGAATTTCATAAGATGGTTTCCGGACAAATCCAACCATGTGAGATTGCTGTTGCTGGGGAGCCAGCATGGGTGGAGGTTGGAGATGCGGTTGTCTTTCAACACCAGGTTGAGGAGTGGAGCGTGATGGAAAACATGCGCAGGCAGCTCTCGAAGTTCATTGTCTGTGCACAATTAGGATGAGAAGAGTTAGAGAACATCTGTGACCTGCTACATCGTTTCAGTTGTTTTGGCTGTCATAACGTGTCTGAGAAAACTGCCGTCAAGGATTTTTTTTTAACAGAATTCTGAGGTTTTTGAAAATATAAAATAAAATATAACGCATATTCAATGCAGTGCACATTTTTTAACAATATATATACGACTTTAGCTACATGCTCTAGCGAAGTAACGAGCTTTCTTTACATTGAATGACTCCTGAGGTAAATGTTAAAACACGCTGTTTGATTTGATTTTATTCTCTTTCAAACCACTAAATGGCAAAGAAATTCAGCTCAGCGCTTTTCTTAACTTTGTACTTTGCAAAAAAGTCGCAGAAAGAGGCAGAGGGTTAACGAGTTTTTACATTTTATTTTCAGTTCAAAACCTCACAAAACCATGTAGCTATAGAGATGTTATTGCAAGACCAGTCTAAAACCTTGGCATGTTTGCATTTCATTTTTCAATTGTCTAGATTTAGTTTAAAATAATATTTTGCGGCATGCTTTGTTCAAATTTCTATCGTATCTTGAAGTGAAAGAGATTTGTATTATATTATGCCTGTAACAGTTGGGTTCACTAGTTCTAAATGGATCATTTATAGAGTAGGCGACATTGCAAAAAGTGGTAACCTGATTTTGTAAGATTTTTTTCTACTTGAGCTAACATTGATAACCTTCTGTTGTCAGATAAGTTTATTAATATGAATTACTTTTGAGTATAGTAAAATAATAATAAATTTTAGGTGTCAGTGCCCAGGGGCACCAGAAGAGTCTAAATCCGGGTTTAACGTTTTTCAGTTTTGTTAGCTAATTAAAGCAACATTTTTTTTCAGTAACAGAAGAATATATAAAGGTATTTGGGGTAAAAGCTGTCGTGGTGAAAGGCACAATAATTCACATGATAAACAGCTGGCTGACTTTTCCATTTGTTGACATGGTAAGATCCAGAAATATCATTTATCTAATCGGGTGTCCACCTTAGAGATTAATCACCATATTTAGAAAGAAACTATCATATTAAAAAAAGAAAGAGAAGATATATCATATAATATGATATACTTAAGATATGGTTACACTTTATTTCGATAGTCCACTTTAGACATTCTACTAACTATAAGTAACTTTGTAGCTACATGTCAACTAACTCTCATTTGAGTATTAATAGACTGTCTGCTTAATATCGACTAACTCTTTATTTTGTTGGTCCCCCAACATATATTCTACTGACTATAAGTAACTATTGGCAACTACAAGTCAACTTATTCTCCTAACCTGAAACCTAACACCTAACCATAACCATAACAGTCTACTACACTCTACTAATACTCTAATGAGAGTTAGTTGACATGTAGTTGAAAAGTTACTTATAGTTAGTAGAAAGACTAAAGTGGACTATCGAAATAAAGTGTAACCCGATATATTTATTTATTACTACGGTAAAGCTTTATTAAATTATTGTGGGCTCTCATTCCATGCTTTCAGAATACTTACTTTTTTTTAAATAATTATGTTTCTGTATTTTTAAAATAAAATTTAAAAAATGAAATGACAGTATAGCCTATTTATAGAAATAAATTATTTATCAAAATAAACGGAAAACAGTACAAACTTGTCTAAAGTGATTGTTTTGAACAAGTATTAACTTGACATTATTAAAAACATTATTTTTGCTCAGATATTTAAACAGACAAACAAACCACTTTCATGATTTATTTTCACACAAAATCTGTCGATCCATCAATGTTCAATAAAAGAAAAAAGATCTGCAATCATTCACTATGGGAGTAGAGAAAAGCACATTTTTCTTTGGGTGTGACTTTAGCCCCGTTGTACCCCTATACGGTTTTATTTTCGAGCTGTAACTAGTGGTGAAATATTTTATTCATCCTATAGAAAACAGTTTGAATTCTATAAAAAGCTAGATTGTTTTAAGGGCTCATGGCCGTACATGACCTGCAAATGGATTTTAGCTGAAGTTGCTAGTGGTTGGCATCAGAACTGATGGAAAGTTGGTCTTTTGGTTCAAAAACATCAAGAGATGTTCACATGCCCTTCAACGTGGTCTCATGATGAAAAAGAATGAGGCAAAAACACTGAATAATCACTTTGTGGAACAATTGAAATATGTTTTTGACTGGTTGGCAGTCGGCAACCCTTAAGAGAAGAACATAAGTGTGGCGAAAGTGTTGGGGAGATTCCAGGAAGAGAAAAGGGAGGAGAGCACCTGCAAATGAAATCATTGGTTAAAACTGTATAAAAGTGTGAGTTGCGAGTGAGATGGTCAGACGTCCTGAATAGGCATTTCGGCTTTCTTGCTTTGTTCAATAAAGTCTTATTTTGACTTCTGGAAGTAATTATGCCTCTTGAGCTTCATTTGCAAGAAAGAGAAGATTTTTCTCCACAACACTATAGTAAAAGGGAAGAGATGTTCGTCTCTCACTCCACAAATGGCTCATTGCTACTTCCACGCACATAGCTAAAAAAAATACATGTGAATCTTAACATCAAGCCTACACAAGTTGCTTTTATACACAAGGACTCACCCGTGAGGTCTATGGTGTGCAGGTAATGAAGGTCCTTCAGAAGATCTGCTGGTAAGCTGCTCAGTTTGTTTCCGGGCAGGTGTAACTCCTCTAGCAGTGGAATGGCTTTCAGGTGTTGAGAGGTCAGCACGCTCAGGTTGGTGAACTGGATGGTTAAGGAGGTGGTGTTTCGTGGGAGACCGTCTCCAGGGAAATGAGAGAGGCCGGCATCAGGACACACGACCTCGGTGCTTTTGGCGCTGAAGTGGCACGTGCATCGCTTTGGACACGAGAGGGCGTCAAGGCAACAGAAGACGAGCATCACCGAGAGCGCGTGCATGAGCCAGGGATTCATCTTCACGAGCTTCAAAAGTTGAAGTTCAAATTATTATTTTTTGTTGTTGTTTTTAACCTGCTGATTTATTCCTAGCATAGAGTTTCTTCGTTTGTTTTTGATAAGATATTTACTCCGAACAAAAATAATTTCATGAATGTAGGCTATAAGAAAGCGAGGAAAAAGGAATCACATAGAAATCTAGATTATCTAAGTTCCCTGACTGGCGCTCAGTCTAAAATGGTAAAACTTTAACAAAACGATATCTTACCTTTTATTGTTTAGATGTCCAGTTATTCCAAAACTCTGCTCATTCCCCTCAGTTATATCCTGACAGAGACTGTCCGTGTGTGACTCAAGCACTGTTTACAGGAAAGCAGGACAGTCAGAGAAAACCAGTCACTTATGTAACTAATGAGACATCTGGACATGCCTGAAGGGTGAAAGTACACAAGACATTTCCTAAAAGAAAAGTATATCAAATTTAAAGTATAGGTGGTTACACGGCTGTTGTAGGCTGTTAATAAAAGTGGAATAATAAATAGGCTGTGTAATTTGTAAAAATGCCCAATTTAAATGTAAACTGAGGAAATCTTTTTATGGAACGCTATATAACAGTCACGTATTAGATCAATACATGTAAATGATTGATGTTTTGGCAGTCGCATCAGCATTGCACAATGAACAAGAGGTTGCACAACAAATGTTCTACACAAATGGAGACCGTTTAATTTAAAATGTCGTTATATATAACAACTGTGCCAGTGATTTGTTTATTGCTGATGAAATGTTCACCTGTGCTTAAAAGACCTCTGTTCAGCCACGACACATCCGGGGTTTATTAATGATGATAAGCATTATTTGATCTAGTAATTATTATTGAAACAGTTTATTTTGGTTAAGTTATTATAATGTGTTACAGAACAAATTTAACTTTTTAACGTTTTACTATTAGGCTATCCTTGTTGTTGTATCATTTTTTTTTACTATTCATTTGTGACACCGCATGTGATTTTACGTGAACTGATTTTATTGAATTTTCCCCAGGGAAAAACAGAGTTAAAAATCAGATAGGGAGAACGGGTACAGTTGCATTTTTTTGTATTGTATTGTAATATATTGTATTTGTAACATGTTGCAAACAACCCCAAACAATGTTGCAACTGTGCCCGGGCCCGCAATATGACTCCTTACATTCAAATGCAAATTGTGAAAAATGTAGATTCTGTAATTATCTTTAAATGATTTAGACTATTAACATACAGATGTAAGTTTATTGTATAAACAATTGGTTTGTCTAATCCAAACCGTCTCTGAGTAACAGAGCCAAATGCAAAAATTGTTGCAACTGTCCCCGGTCTCCCCTACACTTCTTACATCTTACTATTCCATCAATTGTCTATTTCAACAACAGAGATGTATGTTGTTGCTGTTGTTCTTTAGGCTATATAAATTAATCATAAAAAATAATTTGTCAGTTGAAAACAATCTTATAATTGGTACAGTTGACATACATTTTACTTGAGATATTTTCCAAATAGAACACAAGAGCTTTAATTGTATTGTCAATACAAACAGGTACAACAATCCAAATGAACAAGACTATTGAACAGGCTATTTGAAGAATTTTAAATCCTCCTCCCCCCAACGTTCACGTTCCAACATGTTCCAATCCAATTCCAACGAATTTCTCCTGAAATGTGTCTTAGTGATCAGTTTCTGAGTTAATTGTTGTGGATGGAGCCTGCTGGTTCGTGACGCGCGCTCTACGCCAAACCCCTCCCGGTGGCACCGCGCGGTCAGCGCTGGACATCCCAGTGTCCCTCAGTCACTGCTGACAGACGTACAATGATCCTGGGCCGCTAGGGGACCGCGCGCCTTTCTTATCAGGTCAAGGAGACACCCGCGGAGACTGAAGGTTCATTTGGAGAGCTCCAGTGCTCAGACGCGATGGAGACCTCCAGCAGCGTGCCAAACACCGCCGCGCTCAAGCGACTTCTGAACTTCACAGAGGACCCGGCCAGCTTTTCGGAAAAGCCTCCCATAGCTGTATTGCGCGCCACAGAAGAGCCGCTGTCTCTCGTGCTCAGGAGCTTCAGGACTGTGGTTCCAGCGGGGCTCCTGGCGGGTCCATTCTCGCCCTCTGAAGAGCCCACTCACCTGATTGTGGCTTTCTGGGATTCACCCTTGAGTCACTGGATTAATGTGTTTGTTGGCTTTGTCCTGTGCTTCACCATGCTGGGGCTGGGCTGCACGGTGGAGCTCAGTCAGCTGGGCGAGCACATCCGAAAGCCCATAGGAGTCTTGCTGGCGGTGCTGTGCCAGTTTGTCCTCATGCCCCTCATCGCTTTCCTCCTGGCTCTGGCCTTCTCCCTCAATGATGTGGCCGCTATGGCTGTGCTGCTTTGCGGCTGCTGCCCTGGAGGAAACCTCTCAAACATCATGTCATTGCTGGTCAACGGCGAGATGAACCTCAGGTAGCTATATGATGTCTATTACATCCGTATACACTCTTAAAAATAAAGGCTTCACAGGGATTTTTTTTGTGTGTGATGCAGTGATGCCATTAAATAACCATTATTGGTTTTCCAAAGAACCTTCCAGTAGCCTAAACAGTTCTTAAAAGAACCATTATTTTTTAGTTAAGAACATCTTAATAAGCTAAAGAACCTTTTCCCACTATAACGAACTTTTTGTGGAATGTAAAGGTTCCATGCATGTTCTTTGTGGAACCATCGATGACAATAAATAATCTTTATTTTTAAGAGTGTATTATTTCTCATTAAAGAAAAACTGTATATCAAACCTAAAATGCGACGATCTGTGAAATATGTGAATAATGTGAAAATCCGTCTCGGATTACACATAGACTGTCACAGAAAATAAAATATATATATTGCGAGAATGTCAAAAATAGATGATAATGTGGCTAGGTAATTTTAAATAGTTATGGATTTTTGGACATTACATATATTGTGTTTTAATATTTATCAGCATGCTCTTTTCATTCTGACCAAATTACAATATCGAGAGATATAAGCATGACACTGAGTGCATAGAAGTTAGAACAGATAAATGAAATAAATGTCAGAATAACGCGTCAACTTTGTTTGGCTGACTTGGTAATATAGCCTACAATGCTTTTGGTGGGTTATGTTTTCCAGCATCGTCATGACCATCTCGTCCACTATCCTGGCGCTTGTGCTCATGCCGCTGTGTTTGTGGATGTACAGTCGCGCTTGGATCAACACACCCGTGGTCAACCTTCTGCCCTTCGGCGCGATCATCCTCACCCTCTGCAGCACCCTCATTCCCATCGGGCTCGGGGTCTGGCTTAGACAGCGCTATGCTCGAGTGGCAGAAATCATCATTAAGGTGACTAAATGCAAAAAAAACGGTTAATTTGTCGAACAGTGGTTCAAGTGCCACAGCTGCGCGCATTTGCTATTAGGAAAAGGAAACTGATTTAGAGGAGTCACTAGAGGAATATCTTCATAATAAGAAAATAATTTAGAATTATGATTATGCCGAATTATGCTGTCTTTTCTTATATATCACTGGTGATGGATTTCTTATGTTGTCTCTGGCCATTAGGAGACTTAAGTGCCCAAGGGCAAAGTGGCGTTAACTACTAACAGCCTGGTCAGAAGAGCGCAGTAGCGACTGTGAGATAGAGAGAGGTGGAGGGGTGGGGGTGAGTGTGTGATAAAGGAATAGAGGCTGTTGGCAAAGTGGAGTGGATAAAAGTGGGCTGATTTGTCTCATCATGGCTTGCACTTTTCTCCTCTAGTAGTATCATCATGTGTCTGTCTGTGCCATTCACTCTTTTCAGGATTCATGCCCCAGGCCATGTAGCTAAATATGTCACATCAATTGTTCCCAGACATATAAATGAAAAACCTTTACGACTTATTGCTGCACGCTGAATCCTGTTACACAGTGCCATCTTCACAGCAGTTCCTCTCGACCAGGGTAATGTCTACCAAGTACATCACATTATTTTCGTAAACAAAAACTGAAACTAAGACTAAAACAATTGGTCAAAAAACATTCGTAAACTGAAATAAAATAATTAGAAAAAATAAACAGGCCTATTCATTTTCTTAATTAAAGGTAGGGTAGGCAATTTTTTTTATAAACACTTTTTGTTATACTGGTTAAAACTCTCTTCATATCGTGGTAGAAATAAATAATAGAAGTGGTTCTCCACTCGTCATTGAATTCCAACACAATGCTTTTAGTTTTTACAGTTAAAGAGTGTGTGCCTATGGTAATACTGTAAGTAGCTAAACATTTAACTCTTTCGCCGCCAGCGTTTAAAAAAAAAAGCATTTTTGAGCATTTTCACAAAATTTTCATGGCCCCCAGAATACTTTGTTGTATGAATATCTGAACATTCAATATATAAAAAGAAAGAACAGACCCTTTGCTTAAAAAAAAGAAAAGTTAATATGTTTTTTCTATAAACACTTGAATGTGTATTGAAAGTTTGAAAGTATTGAAAGCGACATTTTGAGCAAAAAGGTGAGAATATGTGTTTTTGTCCGAGACTACTAACCAATCAGGTCAACTGTGATCATCAACTAGTGGATCTCAGAGCTGGTGTGAGTGAGTGGAGGCGGGGCTAATTTGCATATTTATAGAATCCTGTTTACTAAATGAAGCAAGGGTGTAGAGTTACATTCAAGATATTTTAAGGCATGAATACTTTTTTTTCAAGGAAAAAACTTTTAAATATTTAATTTTGGTGATCAAAGATGAGTTTTAAGGGATATAATTATTGAAAACAGTGGGACTTTAATATGAATGAGTTTGTCTGAATGTTTCACAATTTTTACTTTTTTATAGTAATTTATACTTTATTATACTTTTAATTTGTATTTGTTTGGTTCCTTGTTCAATCTCAAACCATTATTTTATTTTTTAAATATTAAGAGGTTTGCATAAGAGTTAACTGTGAACTGTGCAAACATTAAACTTTGCTAAAATAAATGTCTTGCTTTGGTCTACGCTGGAAATATTCTGTTAACTCTGCTAAACTATAATTATTAAAACTAAAACTGAAACTAAATATCTAAAAACTAAATAGAAATGTGTTCACAAAATAAAAACTAAACTAAAAATAACCAAAACCATTAATGAAACTAACCAAAACTGAACAAGTTTTAGATGAACGCAAATTTGAAATTTTATAGCAAAATAACCTTGGTATTGGTTGTTTAAGGAGAGCTTAATGTTAAAAATATTTAGAAATGGTCTCCATTCGAAAAATTGTGTGAATATGTCCATTAAACAAAATAAAACAAATATTGTGAACTGAAAATAAAGTGTCAGTTGAAAAAATAATATTGTTTCAATAAGTCCATTAGACCCATATAATAAAATAAGATTAGTGTGAGAATATGCCCATTACACCCAGAAATTAAAGTAAAAAATATTGTGAGAAAGTCCATCATACACAGAAAATACAATAAAAAATTTAATTGAAAATACAGTACGTCCATTAAAAATAATATTGTAATAATGTCCATTAGACCCATATAATAAAATAAAAATATTGTGAGAATATGTCCATTACACCTAGAAAATATTGCAGATTCTGTTTGCTAAATAACTAAAATGAACTAAATGGATCAATAGCCTGTATACATTCTGATGAGAAATTTCAATGAGATCTGTATGACAGTTTGACCCTTGTATGATACTTAATATTCAACAATATTATTGATCTGCTTGCACTGACATCATTATATGAGAACTGATCTGAGCTGGACGATGACTTCACTGTTTTCTCCAAAGCGGCTATATATACAGTAAATTAACTAAATGAATAACCTTTTTTAACAAAAATAAACCATCACTGAACTTACTTAAGCTGGTCTATGACGCTATTTTGTTCTTGATCTGCTGTACAGCAGAAACAAACTCTGTTGCATTATATTCCTGTAAAGCTGCTTTGAAACAATCTGTATTGTAAAAAGCTCTATTTAAATAAAGGTGACTTGACTGTTTGTAAGATTTACCAGCCTATGCTTTGTGCTTGTGGTCCAGGTGTCTCTGTGGTCTCTCCTGGTCACTCTGCTGATGCTCTTCATCATGACTGGAACTATGCTGGGCCCGGAGCTGCTGGCCACCATCCCTGCCTCCGTCTACCTGGTGGCCGTGCTCATGCCCATGTCTGGCTACGCGGCAGGATACGGCCTGGCGACGCTCTTCGACCTGCCCCCCAACAGTCGGAGGACTGTGTCTTTAGAAACCGGATGTCAGAACGTGCAGCTCTGCACAGCCATCCTGAAGCTGGCGTTCCCTCCGCAGCTGATGGGAGGCATGTATATGTTTCCTCTGCTGTACGCACTCTTCCAGGCAGCAGAGGCTGGCATCTTCATTCTGGTTTACCGCATGTACAGGAAAGAGGTACTACATAAACAGGACCTCATGCAGGATGATGATGATGATGATGATACAAACATATCCTACAGGAGAATGAAAGAAGAAGATGTGCCGTTTGATTCTACGTATGGTGCGGTAACAGTGAGCGATCCCAATGTCATTGTGCTAGAGTCACAGGATGGTGTTGGAAGCCCCACGCCAGTATAAGGGGACAAAAACAACTGACTTGAGACTCGCTATAGACACAGGACCTGCGTATTTACATTAGGATTTGTTCATGCCATCACTCGCTTTTGAATTTGCTACTAATTACTCACAGCATTCTAACTAATATGTGCCAAAAAAGATTGCAAGACTGTGAAATTGGAAACTAATATCATCATGACATCACGGCGATTCTGAATTTGAATATCCCGAGCCAATGTTTGAAATTTATCTAAACACACTAGCCAGATATTACAATTCAATGGCATTTTCTGAATTAGCATAACATATATGCCGAATTCAAAAACAAATGCACATGCTGGGGGACATTTATTAATAAAAAAATAATACCGTTTTTAGACAAATATAATTATTATATTAAATATATAATTCTATATAATTCTTAAATTATATAAAACTATACATTTATTTATTTATATATATATACAGTATATATATATATTTACACACACACACACACACACACACACACACACACACACACACACACACACACACACACACACACACACACACACACACACACACACACACACACACACACACACACACACAGACAGACACACACAGAGAGAGAGGTGTATGTCTATATAAATTATATATTTTTCATACATTCATTAATTTATTCAAATAATATAAGACATTTTCAGAGTGTCATGGATGTATGCAAATCCACCATTAATATAGATTTATGCTGCTGTTTGTAAATGAATCCTGCTATTACCCCAGTAAAAGGATTACATTGGCTTATTTGATTATGTGGACCCAGAGGATGAGAAGACTGATTCACATCCCACGCCTTATTGCACATCACCACTGTCAGTCTGTTTCTGATTTCAAAACAAGACAAAATATGTTTTTTTGAGATTCTTGCTTCAAAAATATTGAAATTTTTACAGGATTACCACTACTTTATATCACCGATACCAAAGGCTACAACAACATGTCAGCGTCAGACCAAATGTGGTTTTGGAAAACAGGAAAAGCCTACAGCAATAAAAACAGACTTTATTTAAAATAAGGTTTATTCTAGAAAAGTGATTATGTGCTTCCTTCTGAAAATATCCAAATACGCAATCCATCTCTGTAATCGAAATGAAAATATTGTACATGTTTATCAGAATATAAGAAAACATCTTCAAGATGAATAAATGTTTACAGCAAGCATCTAATATTATTATTTTTGTTCCTCCAATATCACTGCCAGACTCTGGTTTAAAAATTATTTTATATGCACTCACAAACTGCAACTTAATATTATTATTTAACATTAATACAGTATTGATTTTTAATAATAGGGCAACTGAAGTGAGGCAGACAAACAATAGGCAGAATTTGTAAGTTGTTTTTTTAAATAATACAATTTAGTGCTATGTATTTAAATTGAATTATTATGCTATTCAGTAAAATGGAAGCCATTTTTAAATAATTTTTAGTCAAATACTGTGCTTATGCTTACGGCACTGGTGCAAACTACTTCTGTCTGTATTTCCACCTGGGGAGAGTATAGCAAAAATTCTGACTTTTCTAAAATGTCTGCTGCCATCATGATATTTTCAAGATCAGGGGGCATTTTAGGCATATTAATAAGACAATATTTATCAAAAGAGCAACCATCATCTGCAATGACCTTCACACAGAAAGTAGTCCAAATAGAATTGTCCCTTTTTTTAATGGAGTGACATCCATTGCTTTAAATTAAGGGACACAACTTCTTAAGATATGATTTATTTTTAAATAATTTATATATTTACTATATTAACTAGTTTGTGTTTAAATGTTATATTGTTGCAATTAGACAGCTCTTTGATGTAGGTTATGTTGGGAACATGCACATGTCACAAGTGAAATCTCTCAAATTCAATGAAATATGTAGCCTATTTTAAAAGTAGAGTATGGAACTGTCCATAAATAATAAAGATGATCCATCTGGTAAAGGTGTTGTGACCTGCTTGGACAAACAAGCAACAAGTGACTGGTCAACAAACTAAACACCAATGTTCCCAAAACAGCAAACAATTTAAATCGTATTTTCCAACAATAATTAAAGCCTACATGTTTATGACTTTTTCAGGTCTGGAAAATTCCTTTTGAAAAGTCCCTAATATTAATTGGGGTTAATTAACCACCTGACCTCAATCTGTGTCCTTGTGTCTACTTAAGCCGCTGCAATGCGTTTGCCATTCGGCTAAGCGAAAAAATGGCTACATATGGTAACGAGACAGTCGACAACTATCTTTACTCTTCTTACAATCCTTATTCCTACAAAAATCCCAAGTTCAAGGGCTGGAGACAGAAAGCTTACTTCGCCAACTACGGTGAGGGCGAGAACTACTTCGATAATTACCACAGGGCGCAGCTCAAGTCCATCTTGTCTCAGATCAACCCGAACCTCACCCCGCGTCTGAGGAAAGCCAACACCAAAGACATCGCGGTCCAGGTCAACCCGAAGACCGACGCGTCCATCCAGTGCTCTCTGGGCCCGCGGACCCTTCTGGCCCGGAAGCGTGATGCCCTGCGCATGCGGCGGCAGGAGGTTCAGACCCCCGGGAGTCCCATCAGCGGCGGCGTCCGGTTCCCGCGCACTCAAGCCGTGTACTCCCCGGTCGAGTCCAGGAGACTAGTGTCCCTCTTCAGAGAGGAGGATGAGGAGGAGGAGAAGGACACGGAGACGGTGGACCGCGCTGAGAAGGTGGAAAGTGCTAAGAGAGACGAGCTCAAAGAGAGCGAGGAGAGCATGAAGGAACCGCTTAGTCCAGAGAAAAATGAAAAACAGACGGAAACAAATGAAGAGAACAGAAACGAGTCAGTGAAAACCGGACAAAATGAACCCAAGTCCAAGGCTCGCGTGAGATTCCAGGTTAGGGGAAGTTAATTACCCTTGACGCCAAATCATGTTTGTTTTTGCTATTTTCACTGAATTTAAAGTGCAATTGAATAATCATTTTATATTAAATTACATTTACAAATGGAGTATCTTCTAAAAACACGTTGGAAAGCAATTTAAGTTTTCAGCAGTGTTAACTTGTTTTAATGTAGTTTTTGGAGCAGAAGTATGGCTACTATCATTGCAAAGACTGCAACCTGCGCTGGGAAAGTGCTTATGTGTGGTGTGTCCAAGGCACAAACAAGGTAATAAATGTCTACATATTTTTATTTGCATGCATAGCCCACGTTAATGTTAAACAGACAGACATTTCCCCCTCTATTGTTGCAAGTGTATAGCTATTGATCTCTGCTTTACTGTCTCTTAAAGGTTTATTTCAAGCAGTTTTGCAGAACATGTCAGAAATCATTCAATCCATACCGGGTTGAAGACATAACCTGTCAGGTAAGCCAGTCCTGCCATTCTCAACTAGAGGGCCTGAGGCTTTCTATGGGACCACAGCAAACTTCCAAGGGTGTAGAAGCAAAAATGACAAAATAATGCTTAAAATGGCTTAAATGAAGGCACAACACTTAAAACTGATCCAACTTTAATTTGTCCCCATCAACATTTTATTCACGAACCATCTTGAACTAAACTACGAGTGTCAATAGTTTACATATATTTTATAGATCATATATAAACCGTGCACTTTGCATTCATTTTCAGACCTGTAAGAAAACTCGCTGCACATGTCCTGTAACATCACGTCATGTGGACCCCAAAAGACCTCACCGACAGGATCTGTGTGGCCGCTGCAAAGGCAAGCGTCTCTCCTGTGACAGCACATTCAGCTTCAAATACATCATTTAGCACCTCTGTGTGCTGTGCTCAGGCTTTGTTGTTGCCCAGCTGGATTGTCCACTTCAGTCTCTGCATCCTCGCTCCACAAAGGCTGCAGTGGGGAGGCAGTTCCATCAGTCTCTACAGTCTCATTTGTTTTTGTTTTGCTTTCATTTGTACAGTAGCTACTTGCAGTAACTGCAGGTGTCAATTCTGAAAAATAAAAACGGCAATTACTAGCACATCTGGAACCAAAGTTTTATGTGAACTGCTTTGCAGAAGGATGGTTTGAATGGCTCAATTTTAGGGTACGTTTACATAACGATGTACTAAAACAGAAGTTTTATCTTTGCGTTTTTCACGTACAGAGGACAATGTTGTCAAAACTATCACTGTTCACACAGGTCTGTGAAAAGGATTAATAACGCTGAATTCATGCCAGTAGTTTGTCACTCTAAGGAAACCCTATGCGCCTATAAACTGAACATGTAATGCACTTGTGCATCATGTTGACACTGTTACAAATTTGCAGTTTACACATAACTACATCCTTTTCAAAATTGTGAATTTTCAGGCCTTCAAAACATTGTCATAAAATGAACTGCCAACACGCACAAGTTCAGTTAAACTTAGTAGGATTCTTTAAAAAGTTTTTTTTACTGATACTTTAGTTTCTAAAATTGCATAGTCCAGAGGTCATTCAGGAAAGTGCACATTTTACATTTCAATATGAAGTGACCAACTTGGATGAAATTGTGCTTTTTTTTTTTTTTTTTTTTTTACAAATTAAGCTTCTAACTTAATCCCATTTCATTAACTTGAATTTGTTTAGTTTGTACAGTGGCTAAGAACCTAAATTGAACAAATGGTTAAGGTTTGTTGTAACTTAAAATAATGCAAAACAGTAATTTGTGTATTTATGCAATGTAGGGGGGTTGTTAAAAAAAAACTTCAAGTTTCACATACTAAACCTGAAAAAGACCATTCACACACCAAGGATACTTTCTACAGTAGAACTATTGTACACTATTGTACAGACACAAAGGAACACTGTTGGAATCCCTTTCTGAACAATTTATTCCAGCTGATGAAGGTTAACTTTAAAGACCTTGAGCATTTAAAGTGTCATATGACACGACTGCAGCACAGGCTTATGTCATCCATTGGTGTGGGCACTAATATAGTTGGTATGGAATGAGCAAAAAAAAAGTGCATAATCAAACATACTACTTATATGGTTAATAACTGGATATCTATCTACAATTAAACACTGAGGACCATCAGGAAATGACAAAAAGCCAGAATTGCTTATAATCAGGTTTTTATTTAACAGTACAGGAAAAAGCAGGTAATTCAGATGACAAAGACAAACCAGAGAGAAATGTGAGAGGGGGAAACAGAAAAAAGAGATAATGCACCTCTAGATAAAAACTATATTTTTCCAGGTAAATAATATATCCATTAAATAATTAAGAACAGCATTCAAAATGTACCAAACAAGCAACAGAGGAGATCTCTGAGAGGAATGAATACAGTGAACGTTTTATTTCTCAATGTGCCATGACAGATTAAACGATTCCCCCCTACGTTTGAGGATACCGCTGTTTTGTCTCTTTGAGTTCGGCAAGCGAAGTGCAGTGCCTTTCAGAAGCGTCCCAGAGCCCACAAACCCTCAGTGCAGCCCTGAGTCTAGGGTTAAGACAGAGCCAACATGGACAAACACTAGCCCCAGTTTCCCCTCAGCAGGGGCTCCAGTGGGGCCTCAGTGGGGGACTTAGGGCCAACATGGAGATCACAGTGGGTATCAAGGAATGCATATGGCAAAAGCTCGACCCGAGAAGCCGAGATCATTCGTCGGGAAATATTGAAGATTAAGGTGGCGTATTATCATAAAGGAGAGGGCAGCCCATGACTTCCCAACAGCTATTCAATTCGCTATTTTTTTTGCATTAGTCATTAACCTCTACTGAGCTCTCTGATTGAACAGTGCATTACACAAATGTACAAGGAAAAATACTGCTTTTACACTATACATTTTCTAAAATATATACAGAGTAAAATAAGTTATTGATATTTCCATGAGTTGCAGCCAGTTTGCACTTCACCTGTGCATCTCGGTTTGTTAACGTGCATGTATAAGAGAGAACGGGTGTGCAAATATCAGTCCATGTCAAACGCACTCGCACGCACACTCTCACGCTCACACTCGTCCTCGCACGCGTACACAAGAGTCTATGGTTTCCTACAGGCAGCTACTTATTTGGTTATAGTTTAAGGGTTTTGTAAGAGCGGCCCAGTGAAAGCTGAAAGTTCTCCCCGACGCAGGTCAATAAAGTTAAACAGATAAACCTCTTTAAATGGAGGGTATGGCCCCCCAGCTTACAATTACTTGTTAAATATCCTAACATTTACAACCTAAGACTGTTAAAAAATACAATTCTCAAAAAAATATTTGTTGCAGGCTTTTCTCTGTCAAGCATGCTTTTTGCAATCGACAATGCGAGTCTCGCCAATCCATTGTGATAACTCTGATTCTCACAATAACGCTTCAAATCCCATCTCTGCCCCAGTGCATAATGGGGCAGACGGATGTGGATCAGTCTAAAAAAGGACACCACCCAGAGGTCATAGGTCATTCCGCCAAAAAGCTTCAATTTTAGCATCATTACCGCCAGTGTCCCTCCTAATGCTTCTCGACCAGTCCCGTTCTTCGTACTTTTTACAACATCTGAAGAGGTTAAACTATTTTGGAGAAAGGGGGGGAGAAGAAAAACGTAATAGTTTTGAGTAACTTATGTCCACACATTCTTTAGCCCTTTGAGGTGAAGTCTAAGTGAAAATCCCCAAACCCACCACCCAGGAGGAAGAGAGTTGAGTTTGTGAAGCTCTCACAGTCCAGTGCTGAGGACTGTGTTTTGAGTGTCGATTTGTGTCTGGGTGTGGGCCGTGGGGGTCGGTGACAGGATGCACGTCTGGTGGGTGTGCGGGTGAGTTTGAGCCTGGCAGAGAGCTTCACGGATCTGAAGGTTGAGCTCCATGAGGCGCGTGCTGGCCTGAGAAAGATCCCTGCTGGGGCCCACCACAGCCAAACAGCCCGTCTGACCCAGAGTCTGGTGCCTGAAGTAAATGTGCAGCAGCGTCTGCACGGCATCATCCTTCACACTGCCAAATATGTCATTAGGCCACAGGCACCTGAGGGAATGAAGGGAAGTAAGAGACATAGAAGACGGTTTATAGAGGAAAATACATACTGGAATCTATCAGATTTATGCAAAAGAGAACTGGAGAACTGGTTAATTAGATTATGCATCCTAACTAGACATGATGTAATACATGTTGGCAGCAACAAGCAATTTGTCTGTCCACTCTGAAATCGGCCAATCAGAATATGGTTTCTGTTTAACAAACAAACTATGTAGAGCAAGATTTTGGACCACTGAGATTGTACTGTGGGTAGAGCTACTCACTTAAATACACAGTAAGTGATTGACAATATGCCACATCGCTTTTAAAGACTGGTTAGGACAAAAAACTAATAAAAAGGAAAGAGCTCTTCAATAGCTTGGTGCTAGTTATATGAGAGAATATAAATGTCCATTTTTAAACAGACTTCTTTCTGGTAATGTATGATTGACTTCTCCAATTACTTAGTTCACTTAAACCCTGCTGCTTTCTTCCAATTGTTGGATGGAATCAAGTCTATGCCCTACATTTTTTTTCCAATCCAATGTACGTCACAATATGGAAGAAAAGATCTGTGGCTACTTCCACTGCGACTTTAAAGTCACCTTGAAATCAAAACGGACAATTCTTATTTTTTATGGAATATTGCCGTTTATTATAAATACTTTATCTGTGCACATCATAATTTCTTTACTGATATTGCTGAGATCGCTGCAATTATCGAACAATCACCAAGTCCCGCCTACGTTTCACTTGGCTATACATTACAATACAGAAGAAAATATCGGTTGCTACTTCCGTTTTACTGTAACTAATCTGTTCATCATACCTGAAGGCTTTAACTTGTGCGATAGCTGTGCTGAAGTCCCGTGCTCTAAGACTCTCGATAAGTGAGTGGATGGCCGTCTCTGTGCTCGACTGGTCCACCTCAAACTCGCCCTCTCCTTCCTGTCCATCACCTACCGACTCCGCCTCCTTCAGACAGCTCTCTAATATGGCCAGCTCCTCTGACATGTTAGTTACCTGAAAAACACACAAGCATGTCATTTTATATCAACATTTAATTAATATTCTCACAAAAAAAAACAACCTGAAAAACAACCAATTCACCAATACAAAATTAATCATTTGACACACCATTAAAGCACACCGTAGTCATGTCATATTAAGCATAAACACATTGAAAATTGAAATGAATATATTCCTCATGCAGTGCGCTTATTAACTCACGTCACCAGCAACATAACAAAACTGTCTGCCCCAAGCTGAACATGTGAGAAATGTTATTCTTTCTACATAACAGAGGTTGCTGAGGTCTGTGTGTGTATGTGTACGGTCTATAACGTGTAAGTGAGTTTGTATTGACGAGCAATAGGCTGAATGGCTTTGCTCTGGTCTGTGTTAAGCATATCAGTCTCCCTCAGTGAGCTTAATAAAGTTACGCTGCAGTAAGAGCATTATTTGCAGTCAGACCTTTATGTGTCCATACTGGCACACATTAACACAAACTACCACAAAATCCAAAAAGAAAACTGAACATCTTCTGTCTTTATGGCTGGCCTTAAATCTGTCTATCTGTCTGTCTATCTGTCTGTCTGTCTGTCTATCTATCTATCTTTATGTATTGACATGCCAAATCTTGCATTGAGATGCTGAAAAAAAATAGCTATATGTGTTGCAATAGCCAAATATGTCCTTTTAATGTAATTCTACATAAAAAAGATTGTTCACCCAAAAATGAAGATTTTGTCATCAAATCACCCACCCTCATGTCATTTCAAACCCATAAGGCTTTTATTCATTTTCAAAACACAAATAAAAATATTTCTGTCTCTCCATTTCAAGTCTTTTCACCAAAACATTGATGCTTCAAAGATTTCATAAAGACATCATAAAATAAATCCATTCAACTCCAGGTGAGAAATCCAAGTCTTTTGAGGAGACACAAACAATTTATATGATAAACAGATTCAATTTAGGCTTTTATTCACATATAAACATACATAGAAGACACAAAATATGTTGAACTCAAGCTCAAATGCGCTTCCTTGACGTACGACGTGCGGTATGTATCTTCATTTGAGTTTCAAAGATGAAAAAAAGTTTTATGGGTTTAGATTAGAACGACATGAAGGTTGATGACAACATTTTTATCTTTTGGGTGAACTAACCCTTCTAAAATGATGGATGAATAATGATTCCTGTGTAAACAGTGTCGTGCACATAGTCTATTGGTGGAGACAGACAACGCCAAGATAATGCCTGGAGAACATCTAACCCTCTCACATCCAAAACTTCTCATTCATATACAGTCTTACTACTAGTTTACAACTTTGCTCACTCAATAAGCATTCATTGGCATATCTTTATTTTATTAAACCATCCTGCCTCATCCGTTTTTTTTTTTGGGCTTCTTTTGGTGTGCCAGCTGGTCTGTTTATAAAATAAACCCTTATCAAGAGAGCAGCTTATTATCATTGTGCAGGTGCAAGAATCACAGAGGCCTAAAATCATGGTTACATTCATATCGTTGTCCAGACTATTCTACAATCATTTCTTAAGTATCTGATAAAAATATACTTCTAACTATACAAGGAAACACAGCAGATACAAACCTCTGCCTCTCTCTTGATGTTGTCCACTCTGCTGATGAGTTTGCAGTAGGCCTGAAAGAGCAGTAGGAGCTGGAAATGGAGTTTATACAACCGTCGACACAACTCCAGCTCCTAGAGATAGAGATAGAGATAGAGAGAGAGAAAGATCACGACACCATCACCAAAACATCTTCAGCTTTAATCATAAGCTCTGTCAGTAGCAAAACAGCATGATCAGATGAACGGACGGCCAGATGAATGATCAAATGGAGGGATAGACAGATGGAGGGGAAGGGTTACACCCTGGTGAATCATTTTGAGCAGCATGACTATATATGGTTCCCTAATCAGAACGAAACACTGAAAGAATGATGTTTCTGAAAAACTTCAGATCTGAATGGAGTGATCCAAAATATGTCAGTGAGCAGATGGGTTAGATGGAGCATGCAAAAAAGTGCTGGAAAAGGGAATCTGAGCTACTTAGGTCTACCCTCCTCCACTCAGTTGTCCATGGACACACTCCACACGCAAATTAGCATTAGCAAAGTTAACACCGGAAGTATGCAGGACTCATTTAAGCCATTAAATAATGAAATTCATTAATGAAGCTTGTAGTGATGATATATGAATGATCATGAATTGAACACGTCTGTGGTGTTGTTAAGAGATCAGATGTAGGGGTTGTTCTGAATTCTGATTGGTTGAGAATGATTATGCAGATGTATCAGTGAAGAATAGATGAATGCTCAGTGTGTGTGGCTGAATAGAAAGGATTGCGACAGGCTCTAAAATACAATAAACAACTTACTGCTAGCATTTCCATTTGCTAAGCAAGAAGGACAGCCGGTCACAAAAAAAGAGGAAAAACAGGAAATGAGAGAAAGACCAAAAATTAGTGAGCTCACAACACCCCAAGACCACCACAAGAGAGAGAGAGAGAGAGAGAGAGAGAGAGAGAGAGAGAGAGAGAGAGAGAGATAGAGAGAGAGAAATATTGCTCTGTTGATAATTAACAAATGACATAAAGGCAGTCACATGCAATGCATTCGGGGATAAATTACTTTGAATCTATTTTCACTTTTATTTACACTCAAACATATGTAACGTACCTAAATATATGCAAAATAGGTAGAAAAGCATGAGAGAGATTGAAACCAATGCAAGTTATAGTAAGAGAGAGAAAAGTTGCCAGAAATCATTTTCACTGTGGCATCACAAAACCTGACATAAAAGCTATGACGTTGCAGAGAGTGTAAAGATGCTAAATTTAAATTAATCTAGATTAATAAATGCTGTAAATAATGTACGTTTATGATATCTAATT
This sequence comes from Siphateles boraxobius, assembly GCF_051911475.1. Taxonomy (NCBI): domain Eukaryota; kingdom Metazoa; phylum Chordata; class Actinopteri; order Cypriniformes; family Leuciscidae; genus Siphateles; species Siphateles boraxobius. Next base: position 11,097,505 of record NW_027509208.1, read on the forward strand.
TATTTAAATAATGTTAACGGATTGACTCTAATTGAAAAGTGTTACCAAAGCTACCAAAATCATAATTCTCACACTAGATATGAGCAAGAACAGACTACACCATTCAAAAGTTTGGGACTGGTGAGATTTAATAATTATATAATTATATTTTAATTAAATTCGGGCGGTTTCTAGTCTCACGGCTGTCATCAGCAGCGCCTTGTATCGCCAAATCAGCGGATGGCGGGCGGGTGCGGTTTTGAAAATTGGTCAAAGACGTTGGTGCGGATGGATCAGGATGGCGGACGGATGATGAGTTTTGTGATGCGGTTGCAGATAAAATAATAGCCCATCCGCACATCTCTATAAGATACATCTAAACAGTGATACTGTGAAATATCATTTAATATATTTTAAAATGCAATTAATTCCAGTGATGGTGCAAAGCTGAATTGTTAGCAGTCATTATTCCAGTCTTTTGGGGCTGATCCTGATAAATTGTGTGGATGAGAGGGATATGCAGAACTTTAAACATTTAAAAAAGACATTTAAATACTGTAGAAATCTGTGGCAAGTTTGGCTTGCACAGATTCTGTGTGGACCTGTGTTATGGATGTGTTATCTGTGTTATGAGTGGTAGAAAGCTGTGAAAATCAGTTGCCCTTGAATCACCTTTGCTTACACTCTTTCAGATTTTCTGACATTCTTATGTATTTCTCAGAAATGAATAAAAATATTTAGAGCACAAATGTTCACGTTTGCATGCTGAAACAGACATGCAGTGATGTGAGTGTTTTTTTCATACCTGAGCTTGAGTCTGGGGTCGCTGGTTACTGTTTTTATCACCGAAAGTCTTTCTGCAGTTATCCAACCACTGCATGGAGAAAAAGAGATGAGTTACCTTGTTAACCATGTGCAGGTGTAAATTTCTGATGTTATTGGTGAATGTGAGCAAAGACAGATGACGTTTCTGTGAGTGCGAAACGTATGGGAGTGTGTGTGTGACGTAAATTTAATAAGAGTGAACTACTTAGCAAATTAAAGAGGGTCTGTTTAAGCACAGAGGGGGTCGGGATATAATGCTAGAGGCAGTGCCTGTGTCTCATCCAATTAGTGTCCCCTAGTCATCCACTATCCCATCTGGCCCCTCTGCTCCCCTTCCTGCAGCCTGTCCGCCCAGCTAAATGATTTAGGGGCTCCGTGAGGCTATTCTTAGTGACCGTGCATGAAGAGATGGGAGCTGACGGAAGCTAGCGCTGGCTAAATCAACTCACGTCTGGACATGATTTAGCAGCAACACTATTTGCAAAGAGACGTCAAGGAGCATTTTATGATCCTGCCATGTCAGCTTATTCTCCTCTGCTCTCTCCTCCATTGCATAACCCTTTAAAGACGGGTTTAAAGATGAAGCTTTGACGCACAAACTGCACAGAAAATGCCCAGGTTATTTATATACCTCCCATATCTACCAGAATTGGATTTACCTGAAAATCAGTCCACTGCTTCTATCTTAATGCAAACAAAGATGTTCGGTTGCACTTTATTTTACAGTACATGTACTTACAGTGTACTTACCTTAAAAAAGTAGTGGTTAATGTAAGGTTTATACATGGGTTAAGCTTAGGTTTAGTACTTAGTTATTACCGAGTTATTGTAATAACTATAACAAGTACATAGTATGTACATGGGGAACAGGACTGTAAAATAAAGAGCTACTTTAAAGAAAGAATTTCAGTGAGTAATTTAAAATTCATTTGCTTGAAACAATTTATGGCTTCAAAATACTCAAAATAAAGAGCACAGCTTAATTGTCCCTTTTAGAAAAAAAGGTAAGCATAAATCACCATCAGCAAACATTTGCTTTTGTATTCCATGGAAGGCAAATAAATGATGTGGATATGAAAGTCAGTAGTTAATGCGAGTTCCCTTTCAATATCGGTCTCTCAACGTTGCGTCATCGATGACACTATGGGAAAACGCCTTGCTTCTGGAATACCGAAGCCTGATTGGCATAAAGACATTGTAATGTCCAATGGTGTTCAAGCACGAATTAGGTTTATATCGCAGCGTTTGGCGCCATTTCCTCCGAATCTTTCTCCTTCATACAAAACTGCGACATCTATCGTCATTTTCGCTGTCGAGTCATCGCCAAAAAGTGGATTTTAGGACTACAAGGATCCTTGTTTCGGTGACCAAGAATGTCTTTAGAGCCTTGTTCAGTCTGCACAGGGCCCACTGAGCTTCTCGATGCGCCCATGCAGAAGCTGCTGTCAATGCATGGCCATGAGCATCGTGCCTCCTACTCCACCAATTTCGATTATCTTTCATTCTCAAAAATCGAGAAAGAAATGTACGGCGAGATTTAGTTTTGTGTATCGGGAATTGATTGGATGGTTGAATCACTGTTGTTTGCTAATCTCTGTGATCTCATGAGGGGTTGCTGAATGGGAGGAATTATTGCCCCTACACTGATGCACATGCATTCAGAGAAGAGATGTAAGCGGAAATTAATGTTTTTAATTAAAGATTACGAGGGCACATAACATTTTTTTTTATGTGCACGGATAAATCATTCATTCATTCGAGCATTCATTCATGCAATATTCAATAAAAATAAGATTTAGCATTTTGATTTCATGGTGACTTAAAGCATTACACATGGTTTGTAGTTAAGGCGCCTGATATTGTTTAAGTTAGTGTGTCACCTGTTCAGCTGCTTCTCTCTTGCTGTTGTAAGTGTCCAGATGCTCTTGTAACTCCAATACACTGAACTTTAGTGTCTCCAAAAGCCCACAGGAGACCAGCTAAACACACACACACACACACACACACACACACACACACACACACACACACACACACACACACACACACACACACACACACACACACACACATCAATAGCGATAGCAATTATGTCACTAACACACTTATTGATAAATTATTTGACATAAGCTTTGTAAACAGGCAAATTTAACTACCCCTAAATGCAATGCCACTTAACTGTGATCTTCCATTGTCCTCAGGTATTTTAAGTATTATAAGCATTGTAAGTATTTGAGTGTGAGGTGCAGAGGAAGTGCACACTCTAAATGCATAAACTCACAGTTTCAGCATCCAGCAGGACTGTAGGGCACTGGGAGCAGGAGGTCATGACCTCTAGAGAGCTAAGGAACTGGTTTCCCATTCGTTGGAGCCCGTCCCCAAGGAAGCGTACTGAGGCATGGGTAATAGAGTCAAATTTCCTTTGCATGTGCTAAAGAGACAGGAGAGAACAAACTCAGACACACCAAGTAACAAATCAGCCAAATAACATTATGTAGGTTAATATTTTTGAAAGAAGTCTCTTGTGCTCACCAGGGCAGCACTTATTTGATAAAAAATAAAATAAAAACAGTAATATTGTGAAATATTATTTCAATTTAAAATAACTGTTTTCCATTTTAATGTATTTTAAAATGTAATTTATTCCTATTTTCAGCATCATTACTCCAGTATTCAGTGTCACATGATCCTTCAGAAATCATTCTAATATGCTGATTTGGTGCTCAATTGACATTTCTTATTATTACCAACAGTTGCTGCTCCTTAATATTTTTGTGGAAAATGTGATAGAAATCTGTGATAGCATTTATATGAAATAGAAATCTTTTGTAAAATTATAAATGTTTTTACAGTCACCTTTGATCAATTAAATTCCTCCTTGCAGAATAACAATATTAATTTATTTTAAACTAAATCTTACAGAGATTTACAATATTTTTGAACAGTAATGTATTTGCAGAAAACGGTTATTATTATTATTATTAAAAGTACAAACTCACAAACACTCTTAATTTTACCTGGAAGAGTCGTGAGAACACATGGAAGGTATACACAGCACAAGACCCATCCGAGTCTGACAACATCTGGTTGACATGGCAACGCCAGGCGTCCTCCTCATCGTCATAGGCTACGGGTTGGAATGCTGCCAAAATAGCAGAGAGAAAGGGCGACGGAGGTGGCGAGGCCTGGAGTTCGGGAAAGCCGTCTGCATCACCCTCATCTTGACTGTAAACAAAATGGGAAACAACAAGACTCAGACGCATGTAGAGATGTGAGCACCAACACAAAGAGTCACATCATTTACAAAGGAAAAACGTAAACAGAGACATGCTGTTCTTTCTCTTAAGCTCTCCCTCCTCTCTCTCTCACTGCAGATGTCCTGTGCTGCAGTGTTGTTACAGTCCAAATCTACTGCAAATGCACAAAATCAACATAAGCACATACAGATAAATACACACTCACAGGACTGAAGGGCCGAAGAGCTTGATGAAGCATACAGAGTAGAAGAATTTGAGACCAGTGCTGCTGAAAGATGTGGAGGACATGGCTTTCATCTTCATCCTCACTAAAAGCTTTTATCCTTCCCTTCAATGTCTTCCTGCTCTGACGCTCTTTTTATCGCAGTTGCCTCTCTGAGCTCTTTACCTCACGTGTTAGCCTAAATTCTCCCGCTGCGTTTGTGACGTTCTCTGTTTTTCCCTCTCGATCCCTCCCCCACCCGCTACTGCACCGCACCAGAGCAGTTCCCACACGCGCGGAGTGGCGAATGCAGCCTCTCTTTCTGTTAAATGGATCTCAGCAGCAGAAAGTTGCCAGGAAGAGTAAGGAAAGGCCCTCATCGCGCCGTGTATGCGCAAAAATCGAATTAGAGCCCTCTGTTGAATCACTACCTATAATTTTTATTATAGGCTTAGAGGATGATATATTGCACTGCAGAGGAAGTGTGTGTAAGTGTGTGTGTATAAGAACGAATAAAGAGAGTTTGTGGAGGCACTTTCTGATGTGCATGGGTATAGATGGCTGACCTTCAAGAGCAATAATGTTGCCAAGTATGAGATCACCATTCACAGCGTTAATAAAACTCATCCTTATTATTCACAGCACAACAGAAGCAACAATTAAATGGTATTAAATTGTACAGTGCTGAGCAAAAATATACTCTGTTTGCGCCTGGTATTAAGATCTCAGATGATCCAATCAAAAGTGGACAGCAATAAACAGTTGTAAACAGGGTTCTGATCACTCAAAAACAAGTTGCATTTGCAGTGTTAGCACTAATCCATCTTGATGCATTCCAGAAAATAATGTGTTATGTTAAAAGTGATGTCTGTTTATGCTAAAATTAAAACTTGGAAGCAATAGCATGCTGATAATTTCTGTATAAACTATCGTTCAGTTTTGGGTTAGTCCAATTTTTCAGCTTTGCCATCACAGGAATAAAAGACATTTAATTAAATATACTATTTCACAATATGACTGTTTTTACTGTATTTTTTAAATCAAATAAATGCAGCCATGATGAGCATAAGTGACTTATTTCAAAAACATTTAAAAAACAAAAATCGTAGACCCAAAACTTTTGAACAGCAGTGTACATAATTCGATTGCTTAAAAATGTGCTTGTCATTTCTGCCATTTTATTTCTACCACAGTCTATAGCACTGTGAGTGACTTAACTTAGACAGCATCCTAGGCGCCCTCCTGACCAAAGCAGTTACACATTATAGGGAATAATTGCAGTTTGGTAAGCCTTTAACTATATGAGTTTACATTTCATAATTTATTTAATATGTTTTCATAATTTGGAATTTCATATGCTGCACTTCATGTGAGAAAAACTAGTTGTGTTGCATGCAAGTGGCTATATAAAGAGTCCTATGAAGAGCATTTCAGATCAGTTACTTTGAGGTTTCATTTGGGTTAGGATACTGCTGTTAAAGGTAGCTGTCTATGTAGGTGGTAGGGTTTTGGAACAAAGCCATGATTGACTTTGAACCCCATGAATGGTTACCACAGAAATCAAACCAACCTGGACATGCCAAAAAAATCTGCCTCCTCTTCTTCGCATCTATCATCTAGCTCTTTCAAAGCCAATGTCACATCCTCGTCACATACTGAATCGGGGGCCGAGTCCAGAGCCAGGGGCAGAACCGTCTCCTCCTCACACATGGAGTCCAAGGCAGAGTCTATGATGGGGTGCGGCAGCACCGGCTCATTATCGAAAAGGGATCCAGGCGGGCTGTCAATGGCCGGTGGAGGAGGGGGGGCTGGATCTAGGTCGTCGGTGGGGTCCTGGGAGTCAGGTAAGTCACATATTTCAGAGCGGTCTGGTGGTAGAGGAGGGGCACTGCCAAACCCCGTATCATCACTGACACTGCTACTTAATTCATCCGCTGCAGTTACACTGGCATCCTGCAAATGTGAACATGGACAGTAAAGGGCAGTCAGGAAATGCGGCAAAAGGGGCACCGTTTTTTTGGAGGGCAATATTTTTTTTTTTTTTGTGAGTGCTTTATACTCTAATAATACAAAAATCTGTATTATTAGTGCATATTATTGAAGCTTCTTTGCAGTGAATTTGTGTGCATTAAGCACTTAGCAGACCTACTGCCATATTACAACACTCCAGAGCTGAGGCGGTAGAAAGTGTATTTATTTTTTACTGTGCTGTAAAAACATTCAGGTCATGTGGGCAGCATGAAAATTAAACTTAGAGTGAATGTCACCAAGGGACCCTTAATCAACGGCACTCACAAAATGGCCTAGCTATACGCTCTCAGTACTTCAATTAGGAGAGGAGGGAAAAAGCAATAACGGTACAGGCTAATCTTTCACCATTGACTTATGATGTAAATGTGACCTGCAGAGGAATAAACCTGTGACATCAGAGGATCTATATTAAATGGACCACTGTGTCGCCATTCATAAATCACATGAAGCACCCAGCTAAATAGTGGCTAACTATAAAGTCTATCAAACTCATGGGAAAACATCTTTACCCATAATATGTCTGACGAACAGGACTCCACAGATACTTGCATCAGTGAATGACTAATTCTGTCTTCTACTTCATGAGAACACAAAAATAAAAGTTATACAAGATATTCATCCATCCATTCTTCAAACCACTTGTCCTCTACAGGGAGACGGGTATACAAGATATTACACGATGCACTTAAATGCATATTTATTTGACATAAAATGTACTAAATTAATAAATACTTTGAGAATAAATCGATACGCATGTGCCTTTTTTGCTATTACTCTAAGAAAGACAAAAGCTATAATACTTTTTCATATACCGTTTAGTTTCTTTGTTTAACATTTCGGTCTAAATATTTATTTCTATCTAATAATGTATTAGAACTGTTAAACAAAGACAATAAACTAATGAATATGAGAAATGGGAGCTCCTGTGCTCTCGGTGCTGTCATAATAAAAACTTCTGACACTTATCTTCCAAAATTATATGTCAACAATTTAAATGTATCTTTCAGAGATACATCTTCATTCACAACTTAAAACGGATTGCTGAAGGTTCAAACTCTTGGAGATCACACAATAAATGCAATGGGTGACAAAATCACATGAGCTCAATTTCACATAAAACCATTAAAAACCACAAATCTTTGAGATGCATGATGGACAATTTGTCATTATGATAAATTCCAGCAAACAACATGAATGATGGTAAAACATCTATGGGAACAAACTGTTCCATCTCAGACTCATGTTTTATTCAGACCTACTTTAAGGAGACAACTAAGAAAGAAAAAAAATCTAATTGAACGAACTTGAGTTTCTCTTTTTCCCTCTCCTCCTCCATTCTATTTATGAGTCTAATGCATTAACAGAAGAAGGGAGGGTGGCGTGGAGCCAAAGTAGAGGCGGTATTAGAGAAAGCTTTTAGGGATTCTTGGCTGTGGTGGCCAAGCAGATGAGTAAGACTATCGATGGTTTTATCTGGACTCATTACGCTAAGAGCAGGAGAATGACAGGCGAGATGCCCTTGAGCTGATATTGAGGTATGATTGGACTGGACTCAAATGGTCTTAGCTGGACTAAGTATTGATCAAACATTGTTCATTCATTAACATAAAAATAAGGGGTATTATGCTATGAATTGTGACTATGGGTTTTTGTACATTTTATACACAGTTTCATTTTGACTGAAAATAATCTTCACAGTGGGGAACATCCTAAAATTATAATTTTTCCAGTGTAGAAATGTGTCATTTAAACATCAACCAAATGAACTGGAATAAAAAATAATGCAGATATGAGCAGTTAGTTAAGTTACAGTGTTAGTAACATGGCTGGCTAAAGCCTGTTAGTAGTCTTTAATGTTCTCTCAGTCGGGCTGTGCATCTTTTTTTACTTGATTACAACTGGATGGCTGCTCTTTACCCAAAAACTAACATTCATCACTTAGTCACCCTTATGTCTTTCCAAAATGTATAACCATGAAAATGTAAAAATGTACTTTGAAGAATCTTCACACTGCTCTTTCCACACAATGAAAGCATATAGTGACCAGGTGTTGACAAGTTTCACAAAGAACACAATAGAGCTCCATAAAAGTTGTCCAAACTATTCGTGCAATATATTCAAAGTCTTCTGAAGTCATACGATAGCTTTGTGTGAGGAACAGATTGATGTTGTCATTATTAACGGAAAGTCTTCCCCTCTGCTGTAGCTCTCAAATATCATTCCAGTATTGTTGTTAGTGTCGTTTTTGGTAGTTGAAATAAAACTAAATAAAATATAGATTTAAAATATAGAACTTAAATGAGAAATTAGAAAATTTATAATGAGAGATGTTGCAGCTAACCATTAAACTAAGATGAAGTACTAAAATTACTAAACCAATACTGAAATAAAAATGAAAGCTATATAGAAATATATATATAAAAGACAAAAGTATATAACTAATACAAATAACACTTGTATATGTGACACCAAATGTCATTGGTTTATTTAAATTGTTACTGCATTGCTTCAGAAGACTTGAAATATAATATATTAATAATATACAGTGTTTCCCCTAGGATTCTTTTTTAGGGGGGGGGGGGGGGGGGGGTGTAATGCATGTCTAATTAATTGAAATCATGTATTATGAATCATTAAACAATACTTTTTTTTAAAATATATGAAAAAAAATGTCACACTAATTAATTCTGCGCTAATTCACACTAACACTAATTCTGTGTTGTGTTTTTTCTGGTAATAAAATGAAGACATAAAACAAAAATTGTATCATTTATCATCAATTTTAATCATGTGAAATTAAATAAACTTTTTGTCAAATAACTTGCTGCACAATGAGCTTTACTGTTAAAATTAAAACATGGATTATTCCTTAAAAATTTCAGTTTTGATGATAATTTATTTGGATTAGTGTTAGTGTATTATTACATTGGGACATATCTAAATTCTAATGTACAACAGTAATATATTTCTGTCAAGTTAAACCGAACTTTTATTTTGACGGGTTGCCGTGAAGACCTTTTGAGTTTCTGTGTGTTTATGTCATGATGATAGTTGTTCTCAAATGAAGCGGTTAAATGATCACGAAGTAGGGTTGGGAACATACTGTCTATGGTTGGGAATCGTAAGAAATTTTTCGGTTCCGGTTCCGCCAAACGATTCCGGTTCCGGTTCCCATTCAATAAAAATTATTAAAACTAATACAAATAGTAGTACGGGGAAAATACACAATCCTTTTTGTGTTTTATTTCTGATAGGCCCTACTTGTCAAATGAGTTTAACAGACTGGCAATGTCAACAAATGCAACATATTATTTAGCAATATTTTTTTCTGAAGGAAAATAAAAAATGTTGCATTCTCAAGGATAATTTGGGACCTGTCCTATATCTTATTGTATATCCAGCAGTGGAATACCCTCTCAGAAGGGGTAGAATATGCTTGAACACACATGTAAGATCCAGACAGGTGAAACATAATATTTTTTAAATCGGTTTGAATGATTGATTTCTGTGAAACTTCACTTGTTTCCTTACTGGATTAAGTGCTCTAGCAGTTAGTCTAGCAGTTAGTTCTTCCGTCTTGCGGAAGAACATTGTAGCCGGAGCTACTTCTCTATGTTTATGTCAATGACGCGAGTGAGTCACGCAGGCACTGGGCTACTCCGCAGCAGTGCCGAACCGACCAGTGTAAAGTAGTCTGAGTCTAAACGCTTATTACAGCCTTACCGTAGTGATTCAGGATAAGACAAAAACACGTTTTGAAAAAAGGCATTCATGATGTAATCGCTCATTATATACATTTTGTAAATTCTGAAGCGAATTTTCGTTATTTGAAGCGACTTTCAAAAGGTGATTAACTGTTTTAACATCAGTGTTTATTCTCGAACTATAAACTTTTATCTCAGTACTTCTGTGATCATTTGAATATTTTTAACACAGAAATATCGATACTGTGTTGTTGAAAAGACAGAAAGTAAAGCTAACGTTAGATGTTTCATGTCAGCGACAGCGCAAACAGATTTGAATGTCCCGGTGTGAAGTTTTTGTCATTTAGGAATAAGATCGCGTGGGTGTTTGAATCGAGATCGTTTAAAGATTAATGGTGCAGCTCTACTGTCTTATTCTCTCTCTCTGCGTTGATATCTGACGCAATTTTTTTTAACTTGTTATACGAATAGCGCGAGGGACAGTGCATTCATTACAATTTTAATATTTATGTGGTGAGACGTCGCTATTAAAGGATAAGCTCCCAGCACTTCGTCCACACATCGCATCAGAACCAAAAACACTACCGGTTCTGCATAAGAACCGGTTCTCGGTTCCCAACCCTATTACGAAGTGACTTTCAGAGTGGATCTAGAGCCTGGAGAGGAAGTTCATGCGTTTGTGTCTTCATATAGGCCAAAAAATAGCGCAAGCGTCACACGTGCTTCAGTGTGTGTGTGTGTGTGTGTGTGTGTGTGTGTGTGTGTGTGTGTGGTAAATGAAACTGCGCGTCGGCGGCACCATTCATTCACACAGAACATGCAGGATTCGTATTTAAATAGTCTTTGTGTTTTAATATTCACACACACTAGTCTACATCGCGATTTGATTTCAAGTGTACTGAACTGCTTTCTATTTTTTCCTCAAATTTACAAATTCCGTGAAATTCCGCGTTATACACTAAATTCCTTTTTTATGACTGGATTTCGTCAGCATTTTAGGGGGGGCGGGGGGTCGTTTTGGGGGGGCGGGGCGCCCCCCCAAAACAATGGTAGGGGAAACACTGATATATAGTAATATGAACTACCTTTGATGACATTTTTTTGGTAGTTTTGGAGCTTGACAACATGCGGTTACTATTCTTTCATTGTATGGAGAGGAAAAAAAGAACATTCTTCAAAAAAAAAAAAATTTCATTTTTGTCCCACTGATCAACAACATGCGGGTGAGTAAATGATGATAATGTCTGGATGAATTATTACTTTAACAGGGATTTAAAAAGGACAATATCAACATACATGAGTTTCTGCTCATTTTCTACATTGTGTGCTTAACCTCATCCCTAGCTGTATTTACAGGCACTCCACACGCTTCTGGAAGTTGTTGCAGATGCTATCTGGAGTACAATTGATGATTGGCAAATAGATAAGCATGTTTAAATGGATCATTTGATATCTACGGCTATAATCGGTCCATGTAAAACAGTGAGGGATTATGCAATACAAATGGCCAAAATGAAGAAAATGTGCCAAAAACTCATGTTTGTGGATACTGCCTTTTAAACCCCAGTAGAATGGTGGTATAGTTTTCCATAATACTTACGATGAGGCTTCAGGTCCTTGGATAGCAGCGAGTGGTCATCATCAGAGCCTAAAGCGTGTTAACGTCTGTGTTTTTCAACCTTTCTGGGACCAAATTTGATGTAGTTCTAGCACAGCAGGCCTGAGGTGTATTTTTGTCCCTGATGATAATCTCTTCCCCAATCACACATTAAGCAAGCAAGCAGGCCCCACCCTCATAGCAGTCAATCATTATCTAAATGTCAATGATGGCAAGTGTCCCATAAAGCAACCCAGTGTGAGGAAAAGAGAATGTGCCAGCATTTTGGCAAAGGAAACAGACATTGCCTAGTGTTCAAAACCCAACAGTTTCTGGAAACACTCTAGCAGAAAAAGCTTGACATTGACACCATTGGATGATAGGGGGAATTTGATAGACAAGAAAACAGCAGCAGTTAACTCCACAAGAGAGCAAAGCGCGAATGGCTAAATAGCACCCGTGCACCACAATTTATTGAGATTCCTGATTGATCCCACCTCAGGCAGCTGGCTGCTATTGCTGTCAGAGTGGGCGGTCTCATGGGTGGGGCTGTCTGGGCGGGGTAGCGGCAGGGTGGGTGTGGCCTCTTCAGTCAGGACACTACTGGAGGACTCTTGCGACTGCTGGAGCGAGTCCAAGTGATTGGATATGGCATCATCCGTCGCAGAATCACTATTAAGCTGCGTAAAAAATGGAAAAAGTATCAATATTTAGTTAAAAATTTAGTGTAACATAGCATTTGCTGTAGAAGTCTTTACACTACACTAAGTGTTATGTTGCATGGTGTACATAATGGATTAATGAAAAGTAGTTCCTGAGTTCTGCACTTTTTAATATTTCATATTATGACATCATGCGGCATGCCAGACAAAATGATGTGAACCTGGCAAGACCAATTGATATACCATATGCACGGTTACTTCCTGATTTACGGTGAACTGTTAGCTGTCATTCTGTACTGGCTGATACAAAACTATCAATGGTCGACTTTTTAATTTCATATTTATATTTTAATGCAGTTATCACACTTATTTTCGATAATAACATAACATAATGATAATAATGGATTTTTCGTCGTTTTTTTATACAAAACGTTGGTACGTTTTTCAAGGCGAGATTTTTTTTGCCAATAAACCAGTTTTATTGATTGCATTAAAGATGAAGTTAATGGGAATGTTAAGAAACACTATGTCTGTAATTGGACACGCACACGGAACATTTTTCCAGCCCTTCAAATGTTATTATTAATGTGATGACCAAAAGCATTATTTGTTCACCCTTCTTAGATTGTCCCCATTAGTAAAACCAAACGTTTCAAGATGTAGGAAATACAACAATTGGTAAATACAACAATGAAAATACCGACGCACCAACCGGTGACATTTCATCTGAAGGCTTATATTATTGCGGAAGGTCTTAAGAAAGTTCCGTGCATATGGTCAATTGCATTCTAGTCTTATTCAAACAGTGTAGGAGGAAAAGGACAAAAACAGGAAAAGGAAGATGACTTTCACTCAGCAGCGTTTAAGGATCAGTTTTCTTTAGCTAGTAGCTCATGCCCCATAGCAAGCGAAAGAGTGCAATAATAATAATAATTCTTAGAGGTTTGAAATATAAAATATTATTAAGCTTGGATATAAAAATTCAAGCAGAAAAACTATATGAAGCCGTTAAAGTAATGAGAGGGCCTGAAAGACTGGAGAAACTGGAAGAATTGGAAGAGAGAGCAACTCTCTGAGAAAACAAAGGAAATTAACATTTGAATTTCTCTCTTGTGCTATCATGCTGAGATCACCTGAAATTCACCCAAAAATTTGTGTCAAAGTGTGTCTTCCAGGCAAATGGTCTCGAGCTCTCAGAAGGTGTAAACTCAATTCAAATTCCCACTGATAGCAAATGGTTCCATGTAAATCAACTTCTGCCCCCAGTAAGTCTAGGACGGCGATTAATGTAAATTCCCACTGTATACTCATGTTTACATTTGAAAAGAGGTTTCTGCCTCGGTCTGCCTATATAATGAAATGCAACTAGAGGCTCGGGGCGATTCTGTAACTAAGACTAGCTTGCGATGCGAAGTGTAAAGAAAACACTTCGCATCATGTATTTTATAATGTCAAGGTATTGCATCTTCTCTCTTTTATTCCAGAGCGTTTGATGTTTGTATCTATTATCTGTGAACTGATTATGCAATTGGCGTGATACATTTACCTGACATAATAAATTCTAAACATTTGATTTTATTCTAATCAGATTTTGGGCATTCGGAGTTGAAAGACATCACACAAAATCACGTTATGATGAATACGGACTGACTTGTTTAGCTTCAATCCATCCAGTACGAGAATTTCAAACACGTTGATATTTTAAGCAGTTTTAAGAACACATATTGTTTTCATTTGTCATGTGTCTCTTAGCAACAAAGCACATGTTTCTGTGATTTTGTGTCAGATTAAAAAATGTGTGCAGTTCATTCCAGACTTAAATATCTTCTTGTATTTAGCTGAAAGTATAATCAAATAATTTATATACACGCAAGACGACATGCAACCATATGAAAGACAGATGTCTAAATTTTGTGAAAATCTGGAAAAAATTCTGTGTGGGCATTAAAATGAGATCATGCTATCTAAACAATTATGCCAAAGTTACTGTAGTATAAGAATGCAAGACAACTAAACTCATGTATTAAAAGTTTCTCTGACTGGCTAATAGATCACCAAAAAAAAAAAAAAAACAGAAAAAAAGGTCCCCATCACCTTTCTTACCCCAATCAAATAAAAAGAAGGATTCAAAATAGGAGTAAGGGTCAGAGAGTGCATAGGGCATAGGGCACTTATCTTAATACACCAGAAGTGCGGTCTATGCAGAAAGCAAGCATCTAACCCCGCCTAGGTAGGCCACGGCAGCGTCTAAGCCCAATTTGGCGCACAGACACACCATGCCGGTGCCCCCTGTGTGGAGGGGGCCCAGAGGAGAAGGGACTTACGAGGTTGGAGCGGGTGAGAATCTGGCTAGCGCTCAGTACCTCCTCCTCAGATGACTCATCGGTGTCCTCCGGCTGGATGAGACTGGGCGTGCTGCCGGAATACTGGCAGTCCTGCAGAGACGGAACGTCACCTTTGTCAATGCTATCCAGAGAGCGACGCCGCACACCCCAGTTGAAATTGTCCATGCTCTCCCCCTGCAGGTGGAAAAGTAGAAAGCCAATAAGAGGAACGCAGATCAACTTTAAACTGCACACTATGTGAATTATACAGAAGGAAAAAGTTAAGAAATTAAATGAATACACTATACAAAAGACGACAATATGCACAACGCAACCACAGAGCACAGTCAGGGAACACTGAGAACTCAACAATGACAATTTAAAAGATGCTTCATATTCTACTTTAAATGAAAATTGTTTAATTTGCACCATCCATGTACTTGCGAGAACCATCAGCTACAATTTAAAAAACAAATCCACTTGATTGTCTAGCAGTAAAATGGAATTTGATTTTGAGCAATTTCTGAATGGGTGCAAATTTTCAAATGAATAATGACAACAAACAATTGTAGATTAAAACACAAACTTTTCCCTGAACACTGCTTAAAACTTACCTGAAGCTCCTGGACGCAAAAGAGGAAAAAAGATAATAAGAGTGTTAGGGAGAGTTAAGACACTGAGATAATGTGGAGGTGCACAAACGGACACAGGTGATGTCAAAGAAATACACACACTGACTCTTTCTTTGTTTACTTTTGTTAAAGGTGAATCATGTATCAGTTTCTGAGATGTTTGCAATAAAACACTTTGAGGATTGATTGGTGACGATAAAAATAATGGGCAACATGCCCAGAGCATTTGGGCTCACCTCTCCATCCTCCAACTCAACATCTAGGAAGTCAAAGTCCTTGAAGACACCAAACTGCTGTTCACTTCCACAATCTTCAGCTTGCACTTCCTCCTCCTGTGTCACTTCCTCTACAGTGGGGATCAGACTAGTCTGCTGGTCACCACCTGCATCCAAATCCTCATTTGAAGAGAACACCACCTACAGAAAAGAGGTGTAATTAGCCATTGCTAAAATTATGCAGCCAAATAACATTCTGAATATGAGAAGAAAACGTACAGATGGGTTTTTAGGCAACCCGGACTCTGGGCCACATAGAGACAGGACATTCATCAGTTTCTCCCGAGTTCTCCTCTAAAAGCAGAAAACAACATTACCATTAAAATTAGAATTAAATTCAAAAAAACTATCATTCAAAGTTGGTTAATTAAGATTCGACAGGTTTTCATAATAGTTGACACTACCTGTGAGAGCTGTGGTCTCTTCCAGCTGACCGGCACCAGCCCATTTGAATTGGAGCCAGAGGAAGTAGAGGAGGTGCTTCTTGTCACGGCAATTACCTGTGGTTTTCCGTTACGCCCGGCTGCACTTCGCTGGTCTCCATACTTATGACCTATGATAGGTGTCTGTGGGTCAAAGGTAAAAAAAATACTGTCAAAAAAGATACTATGATGAGGTAACTACAATAGACATACACTGACAAACAAACAGAAGAAAAGAAAGAGAAAGAGAAAATGGCAGGCCAAGCACCTCTGAGATGTCAAAGTGGAAGTCCAATGTTTTTCCTGGCAGCTCTTTAGAAGAGTTGTTGAATATGCGAGTGAAAGCGATCTCCGGGGAGCCGGTCGACTCCGTGCTGTAGGAGCGCTGCACCTCATCAGGAACCACCAGACTCGCTGAGCGGGACACCACCAACTTCAGAATGTTCTGGGCCTCTTTCCAGTTCGGGCTCTGTGGCAACGAACAACAAACAACAAAACTCTTGAGGCCATTTTTTTTACAATACCTATTTAACCTAACAAGATGAAAAGCTTCAATAAAGACCGCAGCTCAAAAGCGCCTCCAAAAGCAAACAGCCCCCCGTGCCATTTATAAAGACTAATACACACTACAGCAAAGTCCACTCTCCAGTACCGTAAAATGGGACAGGCATACTAAAATAAACCTCTGGAGGGACTGATGTTATAATTGTTAACCACAGAAAGAGTAAGTTGTACACATACCTGTACATATTTGCCAATAATCTTCATGATTTCCAGGTTGAACTGTTTGACTGGAGCAGCAGACAGGTCAATGTGACTCAGTAGACTGTAGATGATCTGTAGTAAAGACTGCTGCATGCCGTTTAGTCCTTTCTCCAATAACTACAACAGAAGAGGTAAAAGGTCAAGAGATTATATACATAAACTTGAGCACAAAGTTACACGATAGCACAGTTCAGCTTTGAAAAATGTGTCTTGAGAAATCATCATTCTGTTACATCAGTCTCGTTAAGTAAGCAAATACTGTTGATAAATACAAAAATAATAATAATAATATATAACATAATATAAACACATTTTATATACATATACACTGCAGTTTAAAGGTTTTGGGTCAGCAAGATTTTTTTGGGGAAGAAATGAATAATTATATTCAGTGAATGAATTATATATATATATATATATATATATATTTACAAAAGATTTCTGTCAAATAAAGTTTTTTTTTTACTTTCTATTCATCAAAGAATCCTGAAAAAATGCACTACAGTTTCAACAAATTTTACATTAAGCAGCACAACTGTTTTTAACATTGGCAGCGTTTTTAACATGGAGGCAGATATATTGCTGTTTGAAAAAGAGGATTAAATAATTAAAACTGTAAACACTTCAACAATATCCCAACTTAGTTCCAACTGTTTGACTCAATGAAATTCATCTCACCTCAGCTAGGTATGTGACCAAGTTAAAGGTGATTTCAGAAAAGGAGTCGTGCAAGTAGCGGCACACCACGTTGATCCAGTTTGTGCTGTCTCGTGAGTAGCTGTGCGTTGAGTACAGGCTCATCATGTGAGCAAGGTTGGCCAGTGTGGCTGACTTTTCCTCAACGCACACTTTGGCGATCCGATCAGCAGTCTCTTTACAGAACCCAGTGGGGTTGTCAAAGTGATGGACCAGGTGCGGCAGAAGGCACAGGATATTCAGAGGAAAACCTAACAGGAAATAAGTTAAGACAATAAATACATACACTCTCATTCATTTTTAAGACCCAGGTATAACAATTCATAACAAAATCTCAGATTTTAAAATGTTCCGAAACCATGGGCGCACCTGCTAGCTGTGAGGGGTCTATGAGTGTGTGTCGGGACACAGTGATGAGTTTACTGAGGAGGTGAATTGTGAGCTCTTGCGTTGCAGCTGAAGTGAAACCCTTCAGAAAGAGCGTCAGCAGGCCAGGGAAGTTGTACCACTTCAGTTTGGCCTGCACTCTCTCCAGCTTCTCCCTGCTGTCCACCTTCTCCAGGGGCATCTGGGCCAGCAGTCGGTTCAGCAGCCTGAGTGCCAGCAAGTACTCAAACTCATAATCGGACTCTAGCAGCGACGTAGCAATCCAGAAGACCGTCGCCATCAGATTGGTGGGGTCCATCGGTGGGACCACCTCACAAGATCCTCCTCCATTTCCACCACCTCCATCGCCACGGCCACCACCCTCTCTTAATGATGATAAGCTCCGAGTGCGGGCAAGGTTGCCGTGGCTGCCGCCCAAGCGGTCGGCTACATCAAGGGTATTGCTGCGGCGACGGTCTCCAAGGCGCTCACCCATCAGACTGGCACGGAGGGAGTTGCTGCGAGTGTGGCTGTAATGGACATGCAAGAAACTTCCACTGCCGAGGTTCAGCTGACCGGTACTTTTCCTGTTACTGGCAAACTTGGTACCCTGCAGAGGATCATGGGAGGCCCTACAGATGATGGAGACAGCATTTTTAGTAATGTGCTGTATACGATGGAAATAATATTTTACCGTAGCAGAGCATGTCTTACTGTGAGAGTGCAGTAAGCAGGTCATAGCTCTTCATCGTTTCAGCCAGAGTGTCTATACCAGCCTCTAGTGTTAACAGCAACTCAATAACAAAACCCTGCGGGAGACAGATGAAACGTTTGATTATGAGTGTTCAGGGATCAACACTTAAAGGCCCACTGAAGTGCCTTGAAACGTACTGCATTATTTAATGTGTTGATGTAATTTCCACTGAAACAGGAACATAGGGCGGGGCATATCAAACAGCTCCTCCCGCTTTTCAAAATAGCCAATAGCATTTAATTTATATCTCAGCACGGCCAGAGCCGTTGAGCTTGGTAATGCCGCAGTTTCCTCTTCATCTATAAACGTTTCTCCTCCTAATCTCCTCATTATAGCTTTAAAATATAGCATTTTGTGCAGAATTCAATACGTTTTCTGGTCTGCGCCAACTCTATATAGTGCCATCATTGATCCATATTGGCGGAAGTGAGAGACTAAGTTTTGAATGCTTATATCTTCTAAATGTGAATTTTATCATTCTTTTGGAGCACACTAGCTTATAGATAAGTCAAAAACCTTACATTTTGATTTAATGGGAACTTTTAGGCGGGCTGGGAACAGTGTGAGAATGTTTTGGGCCAGTTCACACGAATGCTACATATATGATCGGCCCAACATAAACACTGATTTAAAAATCTAATTGGCTAACATAGATGAGGTTTTGTTGAAATTCAATATTAAATCTAAAATTGAAAATTTGTTGAACAATGAATCTTGGAAAGTTTCGAGGATATTATATCTTTTGTGTACTCTTTTCTGACAAGAAAAGTCAGCAAAAGATTTTTTGGTTACACTTTATTTTAAGGTGTCATTATTACTGTGTAATTAAATATTTAAGTACAGTGCAATATTAATTAACTACATGTACTTACTATAGGGTTAGGGTAGGATTAGGATTTGGTTGAGGGTTAATTGCATGTAATTATGCATCATTTACTGTTATTACTATGGTAATTATATGTAACAAGAACACTGTAAAATAAAGTGTTACCGATTTTTTTTTAATACTAAACAGTTCTCTTCATTAAAAAAAATATTATATTTAAATATTTTTATTTATTTAAATATAAACATTATATTTATTTTAATACGGAGAAAGTTTAATTAAAATATTATGAAGAAAAAATATCAGATTTTTTTTAAAATTTCTCTTTATTTAAAATATATAAAATATATTTAAATATACATTAATATAAAGAGAAAGTTTAATAGAAAATAAAAAACTTTCTCTGACACTAAAATCGCTACAGAGGCCTCGTTTACACTGCAGGTCTTGATGCCCAATCCTGAGTTGTTACCTATAATTTTTTGACCATCTGTTCATGTTCTTCAACTGTGACCCATATCCGATTAATGCGTTTACAGTTGCCATACTATCTGAAACATCACGCATGCTTAAAGGGTTAAATTCTCTTGCACAGATGGATGAACGCGAAATGTGCTTGATGCTAGCTCTGCGATATATGCGAAGTTCGCCAAACATCACCATGATTTTGAGGTGGAGGAGGACATCATTGCAGCCTACGCATATGCTTCAGTTATTGTGTGCGAGAGAGATCTCAGGACTGGTGGGAGCATATTGTGTTTAAATATTGGCTTTAATGAGGAGCAGTAAAATTTTAGGATGACCAAGCCAACCTTTGATATATTGTGTCAACGTTTGTCCACATTTCTCTCCTTCGATGACACCTGACACCATCTGTCCCTTTGCAGATGCGTTTGGGGGTTTCTCTCGTCATTAAACCTGCCTGTTTACATGACAGTCGCATTGGCACATATCTGATTTATTTCCACATATGAATGAGGCCTGAAACCAATCTCGAAATATCCGAATGCATGCGTTTTTTTTCCGTTTGCACGGTCATAGAACACATCCGATCGGTGTCACATGTGAGCAAAAATCGGAATTGGGTCACATTTCACTGACAGTGTAAACGAGGCCTTATTGTAGTAGTAGGGCCAATGAAAATCTGAAGTACTGGCCCTGATCAGGTCAGCAGACAAAAAAAAAAAAATCCTTATTAATGAGCCCTGCTGTTGCCTTCTCATTGGTACTTCTGAAACAGTGGGACACTTCAATATACCTGAGCCTCTTCCCCCGGATCTCCCACAGTCTCTACCAGACGAGACAGCACATCTGACAACGTGGAGGCTGTGAGTGGCTGTTTTAGCGCTCTGAAGATCTGGAAGGAGCGACCGGCATAGTGCCGTGATGAGCAGGACAGAGCGGTCTGTAAAGCAACTTCACTCAGCTCCTGCTCCAACTGATAACCTAATCAAACATACATCACAAAAATCAATCATAGACTTACCATTTTGATTCACTTGATTCACAAAATTTGTAAAAATAAGTAAAAATGATGTATTCCTCCACATAGAAGTTGACCACTGCATAATGCGGTGAAATTAGCATGCCATGTCTTACCGGACGGTGTCTGTTTGAAGACGTTGACAACATGACGAAGGAATACACTGAGCTGATCAGCACTCTTGATGTTGGGGTTTTTAGGAGAGACGTCTTCATGGTTCCACAGCGGACCACGCTTCCTATGGGCCAACCAATCAGAAGAACAGATTTAGAGGAAGTGACACAGTAGAAAATATCTAACATAGAACAAAGGCAAAGCAAGCTCACACAACTCCCAGTAAACAAACAAACTGTATGTATAAAAACACTCTGAATCAAACGTTCACACAGAAATGAGACTGAGAACACACACACACACACACACACACACGCACCAACACGCATGCAAGGCAACAATACCCTCTCCTGTTAGACATGGCTGCAGGCAGAGGAAAAAATACAATAACTTAACACAAAATAAATACTCATTCAATGTGTATCCAGGGAAACTTGCCAGGAACAACATTAATGTTTTGTAACAAGACTGAAGAAACACATTGTTATTTTATCCACCCTTCCCATCTTAATAGGCAGAGACAACTATGAGGAAAGTTATTTTACAAAAAAAACGTGCCCTATCATGGACCCCAGTTGGACTTGCAGTTCTCCTTTAACTTCAACAGGGTCGACAGTTTTGAAAAGGGATGTGTGATATGGCCAAAATATCATTACAATATTTTTTTCATAACGTTTGATATCAATATTTATAAAGATACTAATATCTGATATTCATTTCATATCATTAATAGGGAACAAATGTATTCTTTATGTTTGTTAGACCTCAAGAATGAATGTAAACATAACTTATTTGAGTTAAGTAAACTAAGTAAACTCCAAAGGCTAAGCTGTACCTCTTAATTTAGGGCCCAATGAAAGATATTTTATTTTTTCCAAAGAAAATTTACCTACCGAACGTCTGTGTTTCCTGTTTGTTGTCTGTGTTCTCTGTATTCTGTGTTTTACGGTTTAATACAAATGAATCTTCAAAAACAGTATCTATTGAAATGAATTAATAAAACTTTAACACATTTTTGGAAAGCTTTGCATTTCA
Source organism: Siphateles boraxobius (assembly GCF_051911475.1). Lineage (NCBI taxonomy): Eukaryota > Metazoa > Chordata > Actinopteri > Cypriniformes > Leuciscidae > Siphateles > Siphateles boraxobius. Next base: position 11,119,454 of record NW_027509208.1, read on the forward strand.
GTATATATTGGATGATAACTTTTATCAAATGAAACTGTGTGAGTAGATCCAGAGATTAAAATTGTGTGGAGTTTCTCATATAGTGAGAAGGGAGATGCTAAAAACACCATGAGCATCACATAGTATGTGCAGTAGTCTAAACTGTGCTGCTCACACATGTGAGATTAAACTACATACATCGACAGTTACTCGAATTACACAAAAAGTTTAATACTGACATCATGGATTTACTTTGTTTGATAAATACTGATACAAATCTATTGCCCAGCCCTAGTTCTAAAGCAACCTGGAGTAAAATATTTCCTCATGCGCACAACAATGGCAGCTCCCAATATGCTACATCACCCCATTCTTTCTTTGCCAGAACCACTCCAGCACATACAAAACTCTCAAGTGAGGTTTGGTCAAGCAGGATTGCAGCATGTTATTGGTGGAAGTGTTTGGTGTATCCAGTACTCTGATAATGACATTGCGAAAATAAGAGGATGAATTTGACCTAGTGGCTTGCAATGACCCCCTCACCTTGAGCTGATGAACTCAATAAGGTTTTTGACCTTCTCGTCCTGCTCTGCAGACAGGTCCACCTCATTAAGGAGAGTAGGGGGAAGCTGAGGCAGGACTGTGCTTCCCAGACTGATACTAGAGGATGTGGAGCTGGAGCTCAGGCCAGAGTCTGTCATTGGAGATGGCTGGTAGTCTGGCATCAGCTCTGTGACACCTGGGAGACCAATCAATTCACAACTATTTTATTCTTAGTATAAAAACACTGGGACATGGCTAATATTGTAATTGGTCATTATTATTATAAATAATCATTATCAATTAGGTAGAAATATCTATGTAACAAAACACCCCGTGCTTTAAAGTACCTGTGAGGTTGAAGTCCTGAATAGGGGGTTTGACTGTCAGAACTCTGTGCTCGTTCAGCTCGCGGTTGCGGAGCAATACAGATGCCAGTGACTGGACGCTGCTGTTGGTGCCCTGCACCACCAGCAGGTGGAGCAGTAAACGCTTGCAGTGCTCATAGACCTCTGGGTGCTGATGGTCAAAACCTACACACACAGAAAAACAGAGCATTACAGGACATACAATGTGGCACTTTCCAGGGTTAACGATTTAAATAAAGTGTAGAGCTGTGTATGTGTTACCTATGAAGATGGCATGCAGCAGCAGGTGAAGGTACGCACTCCATTCCACTTTGACCCCGTGGTCTACAATGAGGTCGGTCAGCAAGATCACAGCAATGTTACACCTTTAAAGAAATGACAGTGTGTTGTCAGTGATCAAAGGTCAAGGAGAAGAACACTGACATAGGACACACTGAGTATGTCCTTCACCTGTGCAAGGAGACTCCAGGTGTGGTGGTCTCAGGCAGGTAATCAATAAGTGGTGACCAGCAGCCGCCAGTGGGAGGAAATGGGAGAGGCTCTGGCTGGTTATGATCCATCACCTTTAGACGCCAGTTAGCGTAGACAGGCATAGAGTCACCTAAAGAGAGAAACAACAAGATCATGAACACTTCAGTTCAAAAGTTGGAGGTCAGTGAGATTTTTCTTATGCTCACCAAGGATGCATTTATTTGATCAGAAATACAGGAAAAGCAGAAATATTGGGAAATATTATTATAATTTAAAATATCTGTTTATCTATTTTAATATATTTTAAAATGTAATTTATTCCTGTGATGGCAAAGCTGAATTGTCAGCAGCCATTACTCCAGTCTTTAGTGTCCCATGATCCTTCAGAAGTCATACAATACATTTTCAGGATTCTTTGATGTACAGAAAGTTCAAAAGAACAGTGTTTATTTGATATATAAATCTTTTACATTATAATAACATTAGAAATAACAATACATCATTTATAATGTTATTATAGTAACATTATAAATGTCTTTACATCTGTGCTGAATAAAAGTATTCAGACACAAACTTTTAAATTGAAATTCACGTACAGTAAAACAAAAACACAGGGAAAATCACCGAAATGCTACCCATTCAATTTGGGAATTTCTACCTTTAAATCCACACATTTTTGAGTCTGTCTTCAGACTGAGTGTTTTTGATCTGAGCAGGAGCAACATCAGAAGTAAGAGGGAGCACTGATTTGAAGTATGACAGTGATGTTAATGTACTCACTCTTTTCCTCCTCATAGGACCCTCCTGAGCTGCTGCTGTAGCGGGACTCCAGTCGATGGTGCTGTCGGTTCAGATTACTGTTCAGACCAGTGTAGATGTCCAAATGAGTGTAACTGTGCAGATATATAGAACGTCAAAAAATTCAAGTTTCACTTAACATTTCCATAATTCAGCAAAGTATTATTGAGGAAGCACCAAATAATGAACAACCAGTCGGTAATAGCTAATAAACAGATCTTGGTTTATTTTCAGTATTATACAATTTATAACAACTTCGGCAGTTCGATGAGATTAGTTATTTTGATTGCATTACAAAGGCTTGTATGATTAACTTATTCACGACACAATGGTTGAGCTGTATGTTTTTTGTTGTGGGCAAACACTGAGGACAAATGCAACAGAAATATGTTTTTGTTGCCTTTTTCCCCCCCTTAAAGGTGGGGTATGTGATTTTCTTTATTGACCATTTTTTCAAAATCACTTGAAAACCTATTCCTGACCCACTTGCTGGCTGTAAATTAGAAGCACTGAAAGTAAAATTAAGCAATTTAATCATCTGTGGAATGGGCAGGACTCGAAAAACTCCAGCCAATCATTTTCAAGACCGTCCAGAATCATTGGACAGAGAATGCGTCACTCAAACGGTCTTACCATGCCCCCCTCCCCCCACCCCCCTCGCGCGCGTGTCCCGTTCGCTAGCTAGCTAAACAACCTGTTTGGGGAGGAAGCTAATGTGAGCGATTGTATCTATGTACGGGCAACTGAGTTTTCGCTCGTGCTTGATTGGGTGTCCATGCTTTTCGAATGGGTGGAGTCAGAGCCAGCGTTGGAGGAGAAGTAGGTAGGACCTTATGAGTTGTGTATTTTCAAAATCTGCCGGCCGTTTTGCAAATCACATACCCCACCTTTAAATATGGACCCCATTTCTAAACAAGATTCCTAATCCTGTAGTATCATTATTAACTCTTACCTGTCCTCCATGTTGGAATCTTTGAGTTTGCTTTCATGTTGTCCATCAGGTCCAGGAACCATGGTGTTACTACTGGACGTTGTTCCTGAAAAAAGCAAACATTTAAACAAAAGAAAATGTGAAAATGTGACCGTTTCCTTAGATCTCATGATTTTTAATCACGTTTATCAGGAAACTTTCTGTAATATTTTGGTTTCCTGAATTGTTCCTATTTCAGTGAATTTCTTTCGGTTATCTATAAAGATAGTCTATGAACAGTCAAGATTCATGGTCTTATGATTCTAAACTTTGTTTGTATAAAGGTCATGTTGAGAAAGATACATACTGTAGTCAGATTGGTTTAAAGCATATATACCTGATGTAACAGAAGGGATCTTGTAAGAGGAAGTAATGCGGTAGTAAGGTGGGTTATCCATATGAGTAACAGCTGAGGATACAGGATCTGTTTGCTCCAGCTCATACATTAACTCCTCCAGCAGCTGCATCGTCTTATCCCTGCCCAGATATACCACCACTCGCTTGACCTGAAAATATTAGGAAAAACATTCAGAAACACAATAGTATCCAACAAACTAGTTAATTAACATGGCCTCAAGTCTCAAGTGCAGCCCATCTACTCAGAAATTGAGTATCTGGTGTTTGATTGGCCAGGGCAGGTGTCACTCACATAAGGCAGGAGACTTGGTTCACTGTTGACTCCAGACATGCTGATGAGGAAGTGCAGGATGATCTTCAGATTTTTGGGCCAGCTGTCAGCTAAAGTGGTCCAGACATTCTCAATCTCAGACCATGCGAACTCATCGCCATACTGTAAAATTAGACCATATTAACATTTATGTAATGATCTTCTTGAAAACTTTGGAATAAATGAGTTAAAATAATATATTTACAACAGGAGTTTTTAATTAATTAATTCATTTTTTATTTAGTTTGAAAGTGGACCCCGGGGGCCAGAGTTGAGAATCCCTGATTTACATAATAATAAAATAAAACTGAAATAAATATTCCAAAATTATTTTGGAAAAAAAAATACACAAACAAATTAAACAAAAATAAAACAAACAATAAATTAATTAATGTGTGACAGAAAACAAGTGTAACATAAATGAAAAATGAATATCTATTATAACTTATAATACTTAACATACAAATACTTCCATTCAAACAAAAAAACATCTAGCCAATGAATATCAACAAGGAAATAACAGAAAAATTATGTTTGCTATAGAAACATATATTCAATATATATATTTTATTTTTTCCAGGCATAGAAATCATAATATCCTGATATTTCCAGGGTTTTCGAGAGAGTAGAAACCCTGTCCAGTAGTCGGCACATGGTCTGCATGTAGTAGGTGGGCACTTACCTTCGCAGTCATGAACATGAGGTTATTGAGGATCATGGTAGTGGCATGTGGTGAACCCCAGCCCTCTCCTTTCAGCCAGCGACGGCTGTTCACCATCATCATATCTCTCTCATGGGCGTCCTCCTCTTCCTCCGTCGACGAAGGTTCATCTTGACGCCTTGCTGAAGGCTTGAAGTCCACCAGCTCCACGTTGTTCATCCAGGGTAGGAGATAATGTAGCATCACCTGTCGCCCACCAGGGTGTGCTGTCTGTATTCTCTGACTCACCTCTAAATAAAATCACCCAGAATCTTATTACAAATACAACACGTATCTAGGGGGACAATGCTGGCATTATTTAGATTTTATTTTATTTCAGCTTTATTCAAATTACAAAAGTGATATTTATTTCAGTTAAGAATAACACTGAAACACGTGTTATTCATATCTCTCATATGATTATTCATATCACTGAGCTGGTACCTGAGAAGATGGGCAGGGTGAGTTCAGGGTAAGTCCGTGCCAGTTCTTCACTGAGCTGGTAGTAGGACACTGAGTAGAGGTGAGGAAGAGGGGAGGCTGGAGACAAGACCCCATCAGCACGCTGGATCTCCAGTTTATGGGCGTAACGGAACAGTTTGGGCTCCAGAATCTAACATGCAAACACATGCATACACACATTAATATTTACTTTCAAGTTATTGAGGTTGTTGCCTTTAACTTCAAATTAAACTACACTTTGTTAGACCATAAACTGTGGCTGGTCACTTTACATGGTCATTCAGATGAGACCACTTGCCAGTTCTTGGCCAAAATAGCCTGTAAAGTACACACGACTTCATGCTAAAGACTGGAATACATTGCATGATGTTTGTCCAGATTTTTGGATGAGTCAATGCTAGTTGCTGAAAGTCAGAGCCAGTATAACAAAAAAAATCCCGTAGTGTGTGGTGGCAAAGACTTAAGACTTTTTGCTTAAGACTATGATTTCATTCAGTCGGAGGATATGAAACATGTTTGATATTTTTAAACATTTTTAAAAACAGTGTTTTTTCCATTTGTCATGCTTCTATCAAAGTGGCGCATGTTTCTGTGTGAGTTTGTTGTGTTCAAAACGATGTCTGAAGTGTGATCCTCAGTCATTTAGCGTATGATGTCCAGGAAGTTATTTTCCTCTGTAAAGTTGGCAAGTGCATGATTTTAAAAGTCGCCTTAACTCTGGCTATGTGAAACAAAGTTTCTCAAAGTTCCTCTTCCCTTAGTTTCTCTTTCTCCCAGAACAATTAAATTGTGCAAATATTTAAAATGTACACAATCTTTAAACAGGAAGCAAGTCTTTATACAGGAAGCAGAGCATGGTCAAAAGCCATTACTTCCTAGTTTATCAATTTTTGCACACTTTGTTCAACACGAGAACTGCTTTTTAAATGATTTATGTATTTTTTGGGTTTATTATGATATATTATTATTATATGGAAATCACATTATTTTCCCTTGACTGAAAGAAGCGTCTTTACTGACCTGCAATAGCTGCATGGCGACCTCATAGATGTCTCTGGAAGAGTCGGCAGCTTTAAACAGGATGAGATTCAGCAGAACCACAGTGTCAAACTGGTAATCCCTGCATGAGACAAAAAACACACAGTATTCATTTAATCTGAATTAATGAGACAAATCCAATCACATTCATTACAGGATCATTGTCATATGTACCTGTTGTGAAAGACATTGGCGATTGCTCTGAAGCAACCGGCAGCAACCCTGCGTGAGCCAGTGTAGCAGCGATCCACTGCCCAGAACATCAGATTGCTCTGATCTGGGTTCAGCTCTAATAACAACATCACTGCCTCACAACCCAACTGATGCACCTGAGTACAAAGATACAGGCATGTCACAGTTCATAAAAGTCGATTGGTAAGTGAGACCTTGGTTGGATTGGTTAGTGATGCTAATGCGGGCACGCGAGTGGCATGTGGTTACCTTGCGGTCTTGAGAGTCTAGAATGTTGTCCAGCCACTTATACAGATACCCATCAGAAGACAGGCCAACGTTATCAGCAACCGGACCACAACATAGCACTGCGGACATTGCCTGTGCAGACACATCATAGACCATATTCAGACTCGATAAAAGTTAAATTTGAAACGGCTGCAAAGGCAAATGTTTGTTTTGTGAGAATGTACCTTCAGTGCGCAGTACTGGTGTCTGTTAATCTGCATGTTGCGGTCGCTGTATCGGTCCAGTGGTGTGAACATGATGCTGAAGGGTCCAGCCCAATGACTGAAGAGCATGAACAGACTGTGTCTCAGTGACTGCTGAGGGAATATACTCCTCCTCTGATGTACTGCAGAAACACAATCATGAGGTCAGTTCAAGTTAAATTTCAGTTTAGTGAACTAAGACCTGCTGCGAAAAGGCCTTTTATATGTGTACCTGGTACATTCTGTATGATGTTGGCCACTAGGGCACTGAAGTGAGAGCGGATGTCTCTCAGTGTGTCTGAATCTTTGTCGTTCTCAGCCTCCAGAAGCTGTCGGGTGAGATCCACATACTCCAGTAGAGTGCTGTTCAGAGAGTGAAACTCCCCATCCAGACCACCACTCGCACTGCACAGACAACACAAAAATTACAGCTGTGGAAAATAATTGTTTTTATGATGCATCGCAAGGCTGATGTGAACGATTCTGCATCGATGCAGAGAAAATAATAGATTTTAAAAAAATCGAATTTAATAGGCATATCATACCCATTAAAACATACAGTTTTAATTCTAAATAAAGTACTCTTATTATAAGCTTATTATATTAATATTATATTAATAAAGAAGTTGCATACATGTCCTTCGTAAGCAAAACACTTGCGTCTGATGCTTTAATTTAGTTTTTTTTACGGAAAAAAACATGCATGAGAATGAAAATAAAGTGCGGGATGTGTTTGATGTTAAAGAGAGTTTTTAAGCGTAATAAGCCACGGAAAATATAACGTCACGCTGACTGACACAGCCAAAGCGCATGCACAAAAATCCACCTCTCTCAGACAGCATGCGATGCTGAATTCAGATCTCTTTTGAGGCTTACTTCACATAAATGGTCAAATACACAATTATTTCAAAATCTGTCTCGGCGAGTATTTGTGTAAACACAAATACGGTTATGCCTAAAGTAAAAGTAAGCGGTCTGGGGAAAAAACCTGATGTGTAACATATTAGATCCGTGCATTAGGTCTTAATATAATAAACCTGCTGCCGTCTGTGTAATTAATGTTATTAAAACATAAAAAGAAAAAAGGTAATCACTCACTGCTCAACTGAATTTCTTTTGTAGCTTTAATAATAATACACTTATTTGTAATTAATACACTTCAGACTATGCAGTGATTATTTTAACATTTGATTATTCAATTTCTGTAGAATTTCTTACTTGAATGCTTCTGTTAAATATATGTAAAATTATGTAAAAAAATTGTGATTATTAATATAATAATTATTATTAATAAAATAATTAGAGGTAAAAGATGTATTGTGTTGCATTGAGAAGAATTGTAACCCTCTGAATTGTAATCGATTTGGATCGTGAGGCAAGTAAAGATTTACACCTCTAGCACAAACACCTCGTAAATAAGGATACATAGTGCTGTTGAATTACTCCAGTCTTCAGTGTCACATGATCCTTCAGAAATCATTCTAATATCCTGATTTGGTGTTCTTATTTCTTATTATTATCAATGTTGAAAACAGTTGTGCTGCTTTATAATTTTGTGGAAAGCCTGATCCGCTGCATATCAGTATTCTTAGATGAATAAGTTCAAGAGAACAGCATTTATTTGAAATAGAAATATGTTGACTTTACTGTAACTTTTGATTAGTTTAATAAATCCTTGCTGAAGTATCCATTTATTTAAAAAGAATATATTTTTCAAAAGCAAAACTTTTCAACGTGTGAGTGTGTGTATGTATGCATTTGTGAGACTTACGCCTGACTGACGACTCCAGAATCGGCCAGTAGTTCAAAAATCCGGACCAGCTGGACTCTGAGAATGTCACGACGCCGGCGTCGTTTCATATTCTGCACAAACAAACAAAAAATTCACAAGGATAATTTTTTTTATTTTATGTAGTTTTGCTACTGTATCATAAATACATGAACAAAAAAGCTTGCATTTAAACGGTCTAGTAGAACATTTATCCATGAGTCCTTGTAAGCAGGGATTCCTTCATAGGGTCAATTGTCAAACTGTTAACGGGTCAACTCACCTCTGGCCTTCTCTCTAGTGCCTCTTTAATGATGGGGTTTAACTCTTCCAACAACTCTCTGCAAGACATATCACTGGGTTTAACCATATACTTATTTATAGCATACATCTGCACTTTTTTTCCAAACAGTTTTGTTAAGTTTGTCTACTTTGTTGTAACACACTGACATACTAAAGTGATGCATGAGCCATGAAATCCAATCACAAGTGGTCACAGGAGGTTCATTTCAGATGCATTTAATTTAAAACCAAGTGTCAGCCCAATATGTCAGTCTGACCACTTGTGAGTGGTCCCGTTTAAACTTAGTAATAAGATCTAGGTTAGGTGATCCTAATACGCACCTGAAGGCAACAGGGTTGGTCCGGCCAAGCCCCAGGACAAGAGACTCAGTGATGTCCATGCTCTCAGAGCGCATCATGGGAACCACATGCTTGAACAAGGAGGAAGGGGACGGAATGCTAATGATCTGCACAAACACAAACAAACTTGTTCATCATTTAAAATATGGTGTCCCAGATATATCACATGTGTTAATCATTGCATTTGACATTAGAGTTGGTAGGGTGATAAGACCTCTGACCTTTGAGTCATAACTATATCCGCTGTCTGGTGTGGATGCCAGCGTCTCAGGCGGGGAGCAGCGGACAGAGCCAGGGGCCGATGAGGAAGAGGATGAAGATGAGGTGGCAGAACTGCAACAGAGGATTAGGTAGTTCCTCCAAAGCCCCACGTATGAGTCACTGCTACTGCTCATGCTGTTCACCTTCTTAGCATTGATCGGGCTGCTGCAAGGTCAAAGGTCAAAAAGGAATATTAATTACATCTTTAAACATTTGTAATTACTTTTTTTGACATATTTGACAACAATGGTTATGAAATATAGGCTGAAAATATTGAGATATAGTTATGTTTTTAACCTATTTCACCCATCCCTACTAGAGACACATTTGAAAGTGAAAACATACTTGATGTCGACTTGTGGCGAGAGCAGCTGAAGGCGTGTGGAGGCGAAGACCCAAGCGTAGCTCAGCGCAGTGGGGCAGTGCTTGGGCAGGTGCTCTTGCCGCATGTAACTGGACAGGCTGATGACCCAGGGGTCCTGACCTTGCGTCACATGGGCAAACACCCAGATGTGGGAGGGGCTTACCACGTCAAACTGGTGGCTGATGGGAGATGAGCTCCACTCTGCCAGAGTCTGAAGGTCTATTCCACTGGGACAGTACAGCAGATTTGTCTACAGCAAAAAGGGGCAAAAAAAAAAATGATAATCTTAATAAAAAAAATAAAAAAATAGTCTGATATTTTTATTTTTTGGTTTTGGACAGAAGGTTTCTAAGAATTCCTGTCTGGAGGGGAAACTAATATCCAAAATACATAATGTTCCAAATTTCCTCACCTGATCGGCCCCAGTAAGGTGAATAAAGCTCTCGAGGACTGAAGAACTCAATCTGTCCATCACGTCTATAGCTAACTCCTCATCTCCCTGAGAGAGAGAAAAACAAGACAATGCAATGAATATGAATATGAAGAGCAAAAAAGAAGGTCATCTCATGTAGGTGAACAACAGGAAGTCATTCAGAGCGGATGGTTACCTTAGTGATGCCGAGAGCCGTGTGCAGTGATCGGACCTCTTTGAGGACATTGACTGCGAGTCTGCGTGTTGCAGGTCGACAGCTGCACAGTACGACCAGAGCCAGACCCTCCACCACATGCAGAACCGTCCAGAGAGGAGATCGCTCCAGAGGGAGAGAAGGGCTCTAAAAATATATACAATAAATACCATGTTAAACTACAAGTTTAAAATGTATGATAAGCTACTTAAAAAAAATAAAAGAAAGTCATGCAGTCTACCGTTCAAAAGGTTGCTCCATTTATTTGATCAAAAATAGTAATATTTTGAAATATTATTACAATTTTAATATATGGTAAAATGTAATGGTAAGACTTTACAATAATGTCTCATTTATTCACATTTGTTAATGCATTAACTAACATGAAATATTGAGCAATATATTTTTATTTTACATTTACATGTATTAAAGGTTAAATACATTTATTAACATTTGTTAAAACTTTTCGTTTTCAGGATTCTTTGATGAATGGAAAAGTCTAAAAAAGAACATTTATTTGAAATAGAAATAGATTTTTTTGTAACATTATAAATATCTTTACAGTCAGTTCTGGTCAATTGAATGCATCATTGGTGAATTAAAGCATTAATTTCTTTCACAAAAAACTTTTGAATGGTAGAGTATATATTATTAAATTATATCAAAACTTAATTCTATTGTGAGTATGACTGCACCTGTGATTCATGGCTGCGGTTGCTGCTCTGTACTGCCTGTCTCCACTGTATGATGAGCTGCAGCAGCATCTTGACAGCGTTGTCCAGTAGTGTGGGGTGAACGTCAGTCACCTCCCTCACAATAAAATACACAAAACCAGACAACACATCCTCTCTCCAGTCCGGGAAGTCCTTCATCAGAGCCTGCAGAGTAGTGAACGCCAAAATACGCAGCTCCTCATCCATATGGATGGTCAGTCTGGATGGGTTGGAGAAAGAAAGATTAATTGTTTACAAAATGCAATAAATAAATGATACACCTCATCATCTTCATAACAGCATCATGCGTCACCAGAACCGAAGAGAGGTCAAGCGAGTAACAGCGATATACAGGTTCTGACTACATGCTATTAAGACTTAACAGGAAGTCTGACTCAGACTGTGGTTGTTATACAGGAAGTCTTGTATATCTGGAAATGTCATATTAGTTAATATGGCTGGGTACTTTTCTGAATAAAAGTAACTAAAGACTTTGTATGAAAAGACCTTTAAGTTAATCTGTCTCAAAAATGTTTGGAAATATGAAAACCTGAAAAGGTGTAACCAGAGCATGTTGCCCTCACAATGCACATTATGCACTATAGCAATCAGGCAGATTATGTAATAACTGAACAGTTTCGAGAACTGGCATAAAATAAAGAGGGAGAGAGAGGGGGACTGATTCGGGAAAGGTCCACGAGCCGGGACTCGAACATTGGTCGCCTGAAGAGCAACTGCGCTACATGTTGGAACACTACCCACAAGGCTATTGCCTCCAACAATATTGAATCAAATTGAAGGCTTGTGAATCAGAGTTGAATAATGAAATTCGTACTAGTCAAGATATGTCTGCTGAAGTGAATGATCAGTAGGTATAAATGCAATTGTTGTATAACAACAACAGAACTAGTGAAGTTTTCTTGTGGTGATGAATGAGGGTTGACGCGAGGGTCATAGGTCATTACTTGGCCAGTAGCTCGATGAGATCCTGTCTGCTCATGCCGTCTGGGATTAGTCTGGGAATGGCAGCTACACATGTCCGGAACAGATCAATCTTCGGTTTACGCTCCCCACTAAAACAGAACACACATATGTATTAAACGCAATAAAACCCAGGTAAACCACACTATTTATTTTCATTTGGCTTTAAAATTTCAAGATTCTTATATCATAGTTAAGTCAATAATATCTCAAGAAACTAACGTGATCATGTCCTCTGGCTCTTTGTTGGACATCTGAACGTTGGTCATGCTCATAGATCGTCCCACCTCTTTATCCAGGTGCCTGAGGATGTTATCCAGGGCCTTTCTAACCTGAGGGTAATAAAGAGACATGCCTAGACAGACAAACACACACAGAAAGAGAAAAGCTTAGTTCACACGCAGAACGGAAAATGTTACAATCGACTACATACAGAGACATTTACTCAACCTCTAAACAATGAGGCCAGATAAATGCACCACCATCTGAACTATTGGGCAGGCATGTAATGCATTTTATTTTTTATTAAAATTGTCAAATTCAGGTATAAAGGGAAATTCAGACTAATGCCAGAAGACTGCAGATGAAAGGACCACAAATACTTTCCTCAAAAATATTTCAAACTGTCCCACTTAAAAACTAACACAAAAAATGACTTGGCAGAAGTCTCAGCTTCATTTATACTGAAAGCTCAACAAGGACAGCTCATGCTCATTGAATCACAATTGCATTAAGAACCAACTAATCTAATTTGACCAAATTCTTTGGGGTAGGGGAAGCTGTACTCAAGAATTTCTTCTTTTTGGAGAACTGTGTAGGAACAGTAAGGGTCCGTACCGATGACCTTGGCTTCCTCATCTGTGAGGGTGGTGTTGAGGAAGATCTTTTTGACCCGCAGTGTGTTGCCTGAGGGTAAGATGACGCCTGTGGTGGGCATGGGCGGCTCGCCGTCTTTCTGTTGTAGGCTGTCAGCTATCACCAGGAAGGCCCGAAGACCAATATTCATCCTCTGAGAGAGAGACAAAGAATGAGAGAGATAATTAGTTTTTGTATTTATATTTTTATCCATCCAATACCACAATAAGAGGCCCAATCACCTAATAGTTTTAGTGTTTTTTAACAGAAAAGTTGGCGATATATTAGATATTTATATATATATTGGTCGATATTGGATCATTTAATTGTTAGATTACCTTTGCCGTCATCTTACGCTCAGTAAAAGTTAATCTTTAAAAACACTAATAGTTGATAACACCGTTAAATGTAATCTTTAGCAAATGTCAAAATGAATATACTTTTTTTCATTTTGTAACGACTGAATTCAATTGTAGGCTTTCAACTAATGTCTTTATTTCTTAAGCCCTATTCGGACGGGACTAGTTTAACATAGAGAGGTGGGGTAAAGTAATTATTACCAGAGCTTCTCAGTGATTTTAGTCCCGTCCGAATGCCATCTCAGTAATCATTACGGACAATGTCAAGTCAAGTCAAATATATTTATATAGCGCTTTTCACAATACAGATTGTATCAAAGCTGCTTCACAGTATCAATCAAAACAACTTAACAATGTTTGTTTATTACTGGAAAAAAAAGACATCCAAGTTTGGTAGAGCTAATCAATGGTATGATTGGTTAATTAATTTGAATATCCCCAATGTCAGTAAAGATTACGGTGTCTTTTACCTTCTGTAAAAAGGTATGGAATAATTACCTCAGGTTATACTAATTCCGTGCGAATAGACCAGCTGTAAAAATGTACGCAAACATTCAGTCATTTCCTGTTTAAAGTAGTTTTCCGCAGTTTTTCAAGTATGGAGGCGCTTGAAAAAGCATTCAGCTGCATTCTAGATGCTGGGGCAAGTGTGTGGCAAAACTCAAGTGTTTTCCACAAACCAATTACATCAAAAAGAAGATCGAAAGCACTTGATAGAGGCACGAAACATGTTTAGTTGGTTAAGTGCCTATTACCAACATAATCCAATCTGAAGTTAATTAATACATCATTCGACCAGACATAACTGTTTTATATATATAAATATAGGTTAAATGTGTTTGCGCACGTGATATCAGGAAGCAAGGTAATACACACGATGACAGGACGGTGACAGAGGTGCGTAAATGAAGTGACCCCTCCCACTTCTGCTAGTTTTAATGAGATATCTTATACCGTGCGAATTGGTCATTATTATTACAGACGTCCTGTGGTAAAATTACATTACTCCATCTACCCTTGTAAACTTAATCCCGTCCGAATAGGGCTTTAGTGTTTTATTATTGACTTATTGACACAGAATAGCATACATTTCATTTAATATAGTTTTATTTATGTTATTTATATTCAAAATAGTTAAAGCAGTATGAATTAACGGTCAAACTTTATTTGAAAGTGTAATTAATAATGTATATTAATAAATAATTAAACATGAATTAACAACATGCGTTTAGTATAGGGTTTAGGGTTTGGTTTAGTGTTAATTGCATGTAATTAAGCATTTTCTGTTATACACAAATACATGCAACGTGTAACAAGGACACATTAAAATAAAGAGAGCGTATTCATAACACTTAACATTCAATAGTACAAAGTTTATAAACAAAAATGAACCATGATTAATAAATGGTGAATAGAATAATTAATTAATAGAATAATTCATATTCTATTAATTAATTGTAATGTATAAAACTTTAAGGTAAAGTGTTAATTGTTAGTAAAAATTTCTGGTCTTGTGTTTATGTGTACTGTCTCTTCACACACCTCTGGATTAATGGTGAAAGTCTTGTGAGACTTGCCCACACACAGCAGGTCATAGATGATCTCTTTCATAGCAAAGTCCAGTCTTTCCTTCAGAGAGGAAAAAACACACCACACTTATAAAAGCAAACACTTTCAAAAGAAAAAACAACAACTTGTGCATTAAATCAAAACCACAGTGCCAAATGTTGTTCTTCATTGTATTATGCACTTTTTGCCTTTAACTTGTAAATATAAAAGACAGTAAACGGGAAAGTGGATAGATAGAGAAGGGGAATGGGACATCGGTATATAAGACTGTTATGTTTTGATTTTTCTTTACCTGAGCGATAAACTGAATGATCTTAACAAAGATGTTGAGTGGTGTGTCCCTGGGCACCACGCTGCGAGAGCCCTTCGGGAAAAGTGCTGTTACAATACTGAGGAGACGGCTGTGAGGGAAAAGAGATAATGTGAGATGATATAGTTATATAGAAAAGGTTTCTAATCGTTTTGTATACATTTGTTAGAGGTTTACCTCCTCCAATAATGGTATGTCTGTGATTGAGGGTTTTACGTATTCTAGTGTGAGTGCATTTGACATAAATTCATGATATTTTTGTAAATCTGTATGATTGTGTAAGGATCCTGTGACCCACCTCTGTGTGGTTGTGTTGCTCTCACACTTGATCCTGATGATGTAAACCCAGAGCAGCCGATATAGAGACTCCAGTGCTACACGAGACATTTTGGGGTCTTTGTTCTAGAAAGAAGGGCACAAAAACATTCAGGTAAAATAGTCAACCTTGGACAACAAGACGTACATTTTTGTGAGTCATACAAGTGAGTCAAAAATGACCTCTTAAGACAACAATTCATGAATTAATCCAACCCAGAAAAATGCCAGATTCATTGGTGCTTCATCTTCATCATGATGAATGATCAATAGTTTACTTGCTGCTCATGACGAGCTAATAAGGAATATGACGCACTGGATTCCATTTACAAGGCAATAACAGCTGTAATTTCTGCTTTAACTGCATTGATGCACAGAGAGTGGAGTCATAAATCGGCTGTTCAGCAGAAGCAATGGATGATGAAAGAGGGATTCATTAAAAGTCTGCAAATGAATCTGTGATTAACACATCGCGGCTTGTCTAAATCGAGTCACTGACTAAGCAGTGTTCTCTCTCACTCTTTCTGCTACTTTCTCTCTCTCTCTCTCTCTCTCTCTCTCTCACACACACACACACACACACACACACACACACACACACACACACACACACACACACACACACACACACACACACACACACACACACACACACACACACACACACACACACACACACACACACACACACACACACACACACCTAATCAGACTGCAGTAAAGAGCATTAAGCAAGGTGTAATGAACAACACTCACCATAGGGGGCGATATGATCACAAGGTTTGCAGCTAATATCAACTACATACGAAATGAGCCCATTCATATAGTGAGTGTCTTTTAGCGACAGAGATGCCAGATAATAAGGAATTATCTGGAATACTTTTTTCTTCATGTCTGGCCAAATGAGATACATTTAAAATGTGTGTAGATTTAAAACAAACCACTATAAATGCAACAAACATGTAAACTCTTTAAAGTTCTACGGAGGAAGATGGAGATCAGCGGCATCATGGCCATTAAATACTGATGGTCAACATTTGAGCCAAAACTATAATCCACTCAAAACTATAATCTTTCAGAGGTGCATTGCAATTGCTGTCAAACTCTGCTGGAATTTTGCTTGCAACATTAAAATGTAGGTTGAGTTTCGAACCCAGTCCCCTCGCAAGCTGAAATAAAACCCTTAGATTAAAGAGTCATAATCACTTTAATAATAGACATAAAATTTGACATTATAATAATTCTTTATTCTACTTTTTCACCTACATTACATTTTTGGGGGGCGAAATGCATAGTTCTATAAAATACATTTTTTTGTTGTACAGGTAGTTAGGCTTATTTTATATTCACTTTGGTTTAAGGGCAGTAAGTGAATTTTGGCCTCAGATAAAATATCCCTCACGACCCTAAGGCCCATGACACACTGGCTGCTAGGCGTGAGCGTGACGTTTTTTGTTGCGTGTCAGCTGCGTCGCGTTTTTTTTGTGTCTTTGCATACCAGAAACGTGTCTGACGCGGCGCTGCTGACACGGATCCCCCTTGTTCGACATATGGGAAAGAGTTGTGGAAGCCCTATACTTCGTGTTAAGCATACATATAAAGCCTACTGATAAAGACACTGTCAGCAGTATTGACAGCAAAATAGACTACAGAATATTTCGTTCTGTATTGAAAGGTGCAATATTTGAAAATTGATAATTAGGCCTATTTATTTATTTTTAAATTAGGCCTATATTTATATCTGAATTTGTCAAAACCTATACTTTCAACCATCAAAATGTAATTTATTAATATGTATTCGTGTACAAAATAACATATAAACATCTTTTCCTATTCTATTTTGCCTGGAAACGCTTCCAACACGCTTGCGTGTCACGTGAAAAATAGCCGTCGGTTCTATTTCTAGCATGCACGCGTTTTCCGCGGGGTTCAAGCCGCGCGTCAGGCAGGCAGTCTGCAAGCTCTAACCTGTTAACATGGGAGCCGAAATAAAACGGACACGCCACGCAGCTGAGACGCTTACGCCACGCAGCCAGTGTGTCATCGGCCTAATGGTGAGCACAGATGTTATAAAGTCTATAATTCCATTAATTACTAGAAGTGGTTCCTAGTGGTTTTCCTGTGCGGAATCTTGAGGATGGCAGGACAGTAATGAAGCTATTTTGCATTGTTTCATTTATGGACAGGTGAAAGCCAGAAGTCTCAGGAAGCCCATGTGGAACACAGGTCAATCACATGACCTCCCAGAGGCGGGGCAAGATTCCTTGTGGGTAACCATGGTAACTCACCTGTAGGGTCTCAATCTGCTTACGGATGCTGTTGTTTGACGGCATCTGGAGCCAATAAACGTGCAGGGGAAACAAAAATGATGACAGAGAACAGGGGGTGATGGTGGTGGGGGGAAATACATGCAGGTTAGAAAAATAACAAGAGACAAACTTAAGAACAAAACAAAGCTTTGTGCTACAACAACATGCAAAACAAAGTGTAGGTTGCATGGGATTTAATACTTCAGTGTCAGATTCTCTACAGAATCAACACAAGTATTCCACATTTATCTATATTTCCCTAAGGAATGAATGTTCCAATTAGACAAAAGCTTATAGGAAGAATAATTTAGTTTTCATTTATATATAGGTGGTGTGCTGATGAAGAGTTTCAAATGGGTGAGAAGACAAACAGCAGGACTGAAAAAAAAAGAAAAAAAAAGAAAAAAAAAAGGGAAGCAGGATTAGTGTGTGCAAACAAGCAAGGGTGATTGTGAAGACTTTATTCAGAGTAGACTAAAACAATGCTTCAAATATAATATGGCATCCACTCTGACTAAAGTCTGTTGGTCAGGGAAGACAAACTACAGCAGGGTTAGAACAGACAGGGAACCAGACAGGCAAGCAGAACGGTAAAGGCAATCCATGGATCAATCAGGAGAGGAATCATTCACCACTGTGACTACAAATCCAATAAACCTGGGCTCAATTGCCTCAAGACACCAGATCACTAAGGAAAACTTCACTTCTGATCCTGAATCATTTGCATTACATGTACACATGAAGTGTAAGAAGCAGTCTAAAGTGGATTAGGAGCAAGATTCACACTACAGTCCGATTCGTATACAGTCCTGATCTAGATTAACGGGAAGTGAGGAGAGGATTTATTCGGTGCTGCAGGGAGTAACATCAAGTTTGACCACTCATTCATAAAAATCACCACCAACAAATCAAAGCATCACAGATCACTCCTCAAGATTCACATGATAAAGTTGCATAGATTGGAGGGAAACTCAATCATTGTGGAAAGGGAGTTGTGAAAAATGATCACATCCTGGTAGCTGAACCAGCAACAATGAAAAAGAACGAGGACAAGGACAAACACAAGTTTTTGAGATATGATTGAGAAAGAGTGGATGACACGGGTATAATTATTTGAACAATATTAGCAAGAGGCATTTTACAAAAGTCAACTGTAGCGCCACACCTTTCTCCAAAATAATGTAACTGAACCAACCCATTTACAGTGTATTTTCATATTGAATCACCAAATCTGCCTCCAGGCTTCAGAATCTGTATATAATCAACAGCATACTTTTTTTTTTCATTTTTGCTGCACCCAATCAACATTTGATAGTAATGTAAGATTTATAGCTACTATACATCTAGTAAAACTAGTAACTAGCTATTTGAATAGCTACTTGTAAGCTATATTTTACATGGTGCAATTTGTGTGAAACTTTCAGTTGCAATAGTTTTCTCACAGGATATCACTAAGCTAAAGTAAATACTCTGTATTCATGCTACTGCTAGAAAACATTACCTTTAGGTGGGAAAGGCAGTTCTGAAGGAAGATGTGCCAATTATTGAGGAAGAACTGTTTCTGACTAACACACAGCAGACATGTGACCAAGGGATACAATGCCTGGGGAGATAAAAAAAAGAGATTGAAAACTATAAGTAAAAAAAAAAAAAAGAGAGAAAAGGAAAATAACACTTTTTTTTACAGTAGCAAGGATGCATTAAATTGATTAAACCAGACATCAAAGACATTCATAAAGGTACAAAAGATTTATTTCTCAAACAAATGCTGTTCTTTTGAACTTTTTACTCATCAAAGAATCCTGAAAATAATATCAACGTTTACACAAAAATATTAAGCAGCCCAACAGTTTTCAAAATTGATAATAATAAATGTTTCTTGAGCAGCAAATCATCATATTAAATAATTTCTGAAGGGTCATGTGACACTGAAGACTGAAGTAATGATGACGAAAAAAATCAGCTTTGCCATCACAAAAATAAATTACATTTTAAAATGTATTTTAAAAGTATAGTTCACCCAAAAAAAAAAACTAAAATATGACTATTTTCTTGTTCTTTTTAAAAAAAAAAAGAAGAAAAAAAGACCTGTTTCACGTAACGCATGCACCCTAGTACTCCATGGGATGTTCATGAGTTTCTGAAAGAAGCAGCAGTGATTTCAGATTCATGAATTAATCACTTTTGTGAACTGGATCAATTTATTAATCGAATAGAATAATTAATTCACGAATCGGACATTGCTACTTCCCCTCTGGGAGAGGAACTGGGAGAGATTTGCAGAAAATAACAACTATTTCTCAATCAATACTTTTGATTGAGCAGTAGACTTAAGAGTTTAGTATTTGTATTTAAAACTCATTTAAGGACCACTTTAATGATAGTGTTATGGTACTTTTTGAAGCATCAAAGCTTTGCAATTGCATGGAAAAAGATGTACAATGGATAAGCTAAAATTGTCCTTTTGTGATCCACAGAAGAATGAAAGCCTTCTGGGTGGCAGAATGTTCTTGTCTACAGATGATTGTGGCAAAGTATGTATCAAAGCAGAAAAGCACTGTACCAGTGAGTGCTTCTTTCTTGAGCTGAGGTCAAAGGTCGTCTGGTAGAGCATCTCCACAAAGTTCTTCAGGCAGGGCACATTCACTTCATTCTTCACCGCCTTCAAACACACAAGCACAAACATATGAGTCCTCATGCTGAGCTACACCCGCTCAGACCCCAACAGCACACAAATCACTCAAGTGTTATTCATCTTGTCAATGCAAAACGAAATGCATTTCAATTGTGTTTCTGTAGCAACTTCCACAAGCTCCACCTCAAACCACTTGACAAGACATGTACTATCGTGAACTCTGGAGAAGAGTCACCAAGCCTCTGTCAAATGATATGTATACAAAATGCACTGTTTCACAGGACCAATCTGTATTTGAAACAGAGTATGTGATTGGTGTGAAGCAAAAATAGAGTGGAGAGTTCTGTTATTTTTGCCTAGGGACAAGGTGCAGGTTTTTTTAAGTTCATCTGAGGGACAATTAGACATTTTATTAAGATCACTCTGATACCACTCTAGCAGACACAAAACCGGCTCAATTTTAGAGTTTAAATACAGCGTGAACTTTAATTTTTAATTTTTATTTTGAACTTTTATATATTTCTGGCCATAAATTTTCCTACAAAGAAAATGGAAAACCCGGAATGGGACTGGAGCGCAGTGTTTACAGATCATACAAACATTCTGATTTTAATTAATGAAAAGTTGTGTAATGTTCTGCTTTCTGTGTTGCCATATTGTGAAATTACGGTGATTTGAATCAGAGTTGATGTAGCAATATAGCAATTTAGCCAGAATGCATTACATTTATGAAGCATGCATGTGAAATCTAGCTCATAGGAATGATTTTTGCACAAGCATGGGTGAAATTAAATGATTTGAACGAATTGATAGCTCTGCATTACTTACAGCAGCAACAGGGATGAGGATCTCAACAAACAGGCCAGCCAGTGCATGTTTGATATCTTTATCCTTCACCTCCAGGAAATACTGAGCACATTCCTGCCTCACCAACACAGACACACACACACAAAAAAAATTTTAATCTATTAAATGCTAAACTTCGCACTAAACATTCAAGAGAAACGTGTAAATATACCGTTTTAGTAACTAAAAAGGACTCAAATTCGATGGCTGGAGAAATATGAGGTCTACAATAAAAAAACAGCATCACTTTGCAGCTATTGGCTCAATAAAAATCTCTGGAATATGGTTCTTGTTAAATGCAGTACATATTGAGAGCAGGATTTCACTGCCTATAACTGGCTAATGCAATAGCTCCACACAGTCCTGTGAGCAAAGGTAGAGCCAACACACTGCGACTGTAAATAGATTTTATGAGGCATGACAACAGAGAGCTCGCAAATAAAACAAAAGGACTATCTGACTGACAGTAAAGGAGACGAGACTCAAAATGTATTGACCCCTAAAACACAGTGATGATGTGGCACTTTTCACAAAACTGGAACAAATTAGGGCCTGAAAGTGTATTTTGTATTTGTTTGTTTTTTGGTCAAAATTTGTTTTATATTAAAAATATTCTTTACTACAATTAACTGAATATACTTTTAAATTCATGAGGCCGTTTTCATTGTTTTTCCTTTTTGAAAATGTCATGCCCTCTTTTATATATAGATATTAGTTTCAAATTGAACAGATTTTTTTTTTATGACTGTGCCTCCAAAATTAAGATAAAATCCAGATATATTGTTTTCTATTTGTGAGTAGTACCGTGTATGTAATACTGAAATATCCCTTGACCAAAATGAAAGTGTTAGTTCACCCAAAAATGAAAATTCTGTCATAAATTACTATCTTCTGAACCCATAAAACTTTCATCTTTGAAACACGAATGAAGATATTTTAATGAAACCTGAGATATCACTGTCGCTCCATAGAAAGACAGGTATAGTTGAGCTTCTGTTGACTATCTTTGATGTGCTCTGTGTGTAGACCAATGTTTATACGTGAATTAAAAGTCTCCTGAAGAGACATGATTCCTTTAGATTACATTGAATCAAACATTACATAGTTCAAACTGAATGAAATCAATGTAATCTAAAGGAATCATGTCTCTTCAGGAGACTTTTAATTAAACCTGTCAATTCACATGGATTTCTTTTACTGTACTTTTTTGTTGTTGTCCTAATGAACTTTTTGAACTGTTTGGTTTGGTTAGACAAAATTAGAGACAAAAATCTCTTTTTAAATCTTTCTATCACTCCTAAAATATTTTCATTGTGTTTCGAAGATGAACAAAAGTCTTATGGGTTTGCAATGACATGCAAGTAAGTAAATGACTTTTCATTTTTGGGTGAAATAACACTTTAGAAGACCCTTTTCAGTGGATAAATCATATAATAACAACCCTGAGCAGCTCATTAAAACACCACAAGAACGTACAGTACATGTCTGTGTTTGTATGTGTCTCGACCTGCATGTACTGGAATGAAGCCTCAAAGTCCTCAACAGGGTACATTTTGACTCTGAAGAGCTTCATGCCCATGATGAGGCTGATGATGCTCTGCACCACATGAGGACTTTGCTCTTTCAGCCTCAGTTCCTTCAGCTCTGTGATGAACTTCTTACGCACTGCCTGGAACCTGCACACAAGCACACAAAAATAGAATTAATCATTCTTATTTCACTAAGGGCTTTAACAAATTCCCCACTCCATCTAGTCCATGCCTTGATCCAAACAAGCAAGTACAACAGTCAGCGCATCATGCCTTTATCATATTATGTAAAACGGCCGCTTCAAACACTGTCCTCAGGGCAAAGTGGCTCCGCACAGGAAATCATGAACTGAAGGGGAGGTTGAGCACTATGGTAAATCAATTTCAGGCCCTGACTATTACAGCACATGGCCAAATTACATTACAGCTTAAAAAGACAGTTTCATGTAGCTGTGAGGGAGTCGTAATGTGAGCCGAGGAGAGAATTACAGTAACAGTAAAAGTGTCCAAAGACTGTGCAAATCATTGATGGCTCTGTATTCAGCTCAAGGCGAGTTAGAATGAGAGCGGTTTGAGGGCTTTGTTAACTGATGGGAGGTCTGAATGGATGTGCTAGCATCAACTTCATCCATCTGCTTTGTACTTCACATCAAATAAATCAGCTTTTAGGCCACAAATAAGACTGGACTTAACGTGTGAGTGCACATAATTTTTAACATATTTGTCAAGTTTTTGTCAAATTGCTTAGAGACAGAGGATATTTAAAATGTGCAACAGACCACAGAAGGTATACTGTAAGCTCAGTGTGGTTTTGGGATGGACTCACTTGGATTGGGCGAGGACTCCAATGACCTCAGCGTACAGGTCAGCGATGATGTGCACATTACCAGTGTTGGGGCCTGAGTACCTGTTGAACAAGCCATCACAACCAACATCAGTAACACAAGCTCTTCCACATTGAATTAAGAAAATCTTCATTCATATTTCCATTAAGTACAAAAGCATTTTTACATTAATACAGTAATATTTTCATTTTTTGAAAGAAATTAATACTTTTATTAAGCACGGATGCATTAAATTGATCAAACCGGACATTAAAGATATTTATAAAGTTACAAAAGATTTCTATTTCAAATAAATTCATTTTTTTAACTGTTCTCAACACTGATAATTATAAGAAATTATTCTTGAGCAGCAAATACGCATATTAAAACAATTACTGAAGGATCAAGTAACACTGAAGACTAGAGTATTGGCTGCTGAAGTTTCAGCTTTGCCATCACATAAAATATTTTGTATTTTAAAATTCAGTAGTCAACATCTGAAGTGGATCAAAACCTTTCATCAAAGTTATACATGAATTTTGAATAATACCCGTTCTTGTCTTGAACTTTTTTGATCCAGTTCAAATGTTGACTACTGTATATTTATATAAAAAAAATATAAAAAAAAGAGTAATACTATTTCACAATTATTGATCAAATAAATGCAGACTTCTTTCAAAAAAAATTTAAAATCCTACCAACCCGAAACTTTTGAAAGGTAGTGAATATACATACAAAATGATTTGGTGCACATGATGCAATGTAACTATAGATAGTTTACTTGTCTGCATCTTGTCATCAATTTTGCATTTTTCCAGAGTACACCTGTAGAATTTGCATAGAAAAGTGTGTGTTTGTGTATGTGCACTCACCCCTCTTTGTGTTTAAAGTGCTTGAATGCCAGGTTAAGGACTTCTTGTACTAAGGCGTCTGGCACAGGATGAAGGGGAATCTATAGAAAATATTTCATGAACATCAACTCAATGATGTAAGGGTCACTGTTTTACTTCAGGATCCCTGATATACCGTTAGCAAGTCTATGCATGTTAATGCCACAACACACCCATCTCTGACTTCAGAGACACCACACCTAAGCAATGAAACACACAAACCTCACCTGTTTCAAAACTTCTACTGAAACTAAACAAAAAATGAAGTCTATGGCTAAATCCCTTCGCTCCAGTAGGTAGTCTTTATCCCGATGTTGTTCATCTCTAAAGAGAGATTAAAAGAGCAGGAATCACAAGTTAGAATAACAACTAATTATTAACTCCAAATAAAAATGCACAAGAACATCTGCAGCTGTTAAAGCTCTTGCTGAAGAGAAGATAAAAACAGAGACAGCAGAGAAAAGAGAAACCTAGGATACTGTGCATTTGTTTAAGATGTATAATTGCGTGTCTCCCCACCCTTTGGACTTGGTGCTGGAGCGAGGTCTGTACTCGTACGACTCGTCTTCTGTCCCGCTCTGTCTTCTGTACCAGTCAAACAATGTCCGCAACAGCGAAGGCAAACAGTGTTCTGCTATGGAGCTCATAGAGCTTATTAACTGTAACATACAAACACAATAATACAGCTTAATAACACACTATTTATGTGGATTAAAAATGAATACCGGACTTTTAGTCCGCTTAAACCCGAACCTTTCTTGCAATCGACAACAAGCTCACATTTTAGATCTGAATCCGTTTTACTTGGATGCATGTCACAATAATAATACATAAAACTAAAATAGTAAATGGCTGTGAGGTGGTTGTGCATAATCCAGCAGTGCATGTTATTCTAAAGAAATATTTTACAAACTTTCTCCACCTTCAAAAGATGTTATTTGCACCACAAAGTTTCATTGCGAAAGCCATTTTATGTCTGTAAAATACAAAATTACTGTATTTGTCTTTAAAAAACTGATTTGAGAGGAAACTCTAAACTGAGAACAATATACAAATGGGTGAAAAGGAAATAAAAGGGAAGAGAAGGAAGAGATATGGCAGCACTTTGGAGTGCAGTCAGGTATTGATCTGTCCTATTGTGAGGGCGGGATGGGTGTAGGATGATACGTCCAGTGGTTACTCAACCTTTCACTGCAGTAACCCAGCACCAAGCATCATGAGCGCACGCACGCACACACACACACACACACACACAAATGCACGCACGCATGCACGCACACACACACACACAGCTATGGTTTAGAGTAGATGTGTGTGTATGCTGATGAGTGTGTGAGGGATGGTATAGTTCACTGTGGTGTGATTCAGCAGAGCTGATCTCTCTGCAGTCACAACACGTCACTGACTGAACACGCAGTTCCCGAGACTCGGCACAGCCAAATCCAATAGTCAAATCAGTGTGTGCGTGCTAGCTAGGGAAAAAAGTGCAGAGTAAGTGAAAAAGTGTACTTATTAATAAAGTGACATGTTTGGAGGTACACTGGGATCTAAAAGTCTGAGACCACCAAATCAAATTTTACATTCTGTTAATGTAATACATTTTTCATTGCATATTTTATCATCATAACAACAATTTGAAATGGTTGAATGAAAAAAATAAACATGAATTTTAATAATGTAGTATTTTGTTCGTATCTCTTGCTTTAATGACAGCAGCACTCGAGCTGCATGAACTCCACACAATTGTATAAAATAGCATTGTATTCATTTAGAAACCCTGTGGTTTTTGTTATCTAAAACTATTAAAAACTGCTTTCATTAATTGAAATAAAGCTGAACTAAAATATAAAAATTAGATGAAAATTTTAAAAATGTAAATGAAAATTTTAATACAACTAACTCAAGTAAAATAAGTGAAATATACAACAACTAAAATATCTAATTTAAGTATATAAGTAGTACTAACATCACAGTTTAGCAGACATCTAGCAAATTCCAAATAAAGAACATCATCAAACTTGGTGAACATGTTCTCCAGCATGATCTGAGATGATCCAAAGCGCATCTTGGTCTTAAATGAAGAGAGAACATTTGACCCTCTGTAAGGAGTCACATGCTCACAAATTCACTCATTTCATTAGTGACCTAAATTAGTGCAGAATCTCAAATACATCTTATTCAATTTACGTCATAATGTTTCTTTGTTTCAACTGCTTCAAAGTCCCAGAACTTTGTTTATTTCCAGGTTCAAATTTAATTTTGAATCCCAGACTTTTAGACACCACTGTATGCGGCCTGTATCAGGTGAGTGTGTGTGTATGTGTGTCAGGATGATGTATGTGGTTAAGGAGAGTTATGTAACTGCTCTCCTGGCCCTCATGGCACTTGGCAGACACACTCCAACACCCTGAACTGAAATATTCACACACACACGTACGCACACACTCCCAGCAGCCTGTGCTGATCTACTGCTGCGGATGACACAGCGATTCTGCTCCTGGCAACGTCCAGCGAGAACACACGCACACACCAAAACTCTGTTCACTCTAAAGTATAGAGACACACAGACGCATATTGCTGTGGTTTTCTGCATACAGAGCACATTCTCACTGGCTCATTCTTTCTCACACACAGGCTAAATGGCACTGACTGGATCCATTGCAGAATGATGTCTCATTTGCTTTGCGTTTTGCTAAACAAAGCACTTTGCTGCAGCTCTGCTGTTAAAAGTTCTGTGCTAATCAGAAATGAGTGATGGAGAGCGTGAAAAAAAGAGAGGATGACGGAAAAGCCAAGAGGATGAGAGAGAGAGAGAGAGAGAGAGAGAGAGAGAGAGAGAGAGAGAGAGAGAGAGAGAGAGAGAGAGAGATAAACAACAAAAACTTGAAATAGGACACACACGGACACTAACCTGATCAAATTGTGCATCTTCTCCTCTTTGCAGCGAGCGGGAAAGGAGCTTCTCCTGAAAGAACATAAAGATACACGCAGTGTAAATTAATTAATTGAAATGAATTGAAAGATTAATCTTTAAACTGTTTAACAGGAATGCACTGATTTTGACATTGCAAAAAAGTAAAACACTAAAAACTAAAATCAACGAGTGAATTCATGTGAAAACATTATATTGTACAGAAAGAAAAAATTATATTCATTTTGAGATTTGCTAAAGATTACATTTAATAGTGTTATTAACTTATTTGTGATTTTAAAGATGAACTTTAAGTAAGCGTTAGATGACAGCAAAGGTAATCTAAGGCAATTACACAGCACAAGCTTACACATGCTTTGGCCCACTTTATTATTCCCATAACACACGTCTTGTCTCTCTCTAGAACCCGTACTGGCTCTTATGCTCACCAAGGCAGCAATTACTTGATCAAAAATTCAGGAAAAACGGAATATTGCAAACTAATTTTGTTAATGCTATTACAATTTAAAATTACTGTTTTTTTACATTAATACACTGTAAATTTTAGAATGCAATTTATTCATGTGATGGCAAAGCTGAATTTCCAGCATCATTTTTTATGCTCAATAGCATAAGAACATTGTCAAGGAATTACATACAAATACATTTAAAACAAAAGTATTTCCTTAGCTTTATTGGACATACAGTATTTCCCAGGTAAGAGCCAGGCCCTTTTCCAATCTATATCTTCTAACAAAGATATCCAATAGAAATTTCCTCTAGGATATTTTTTTTTCTTAAATTGAAAGATTTGGGCGTATATAGGTCTATTAGTACATTTCTTGTCCAAAAGATGAATTCCATCTAAGAGCAAAGTAGATTGTATTGTGACTGTTCTCCTTGGATTATATATGGAGTGGCTTTTAACCAGATGAATTAACCAAGGTGAGATTGAAATTTTCAGCATCATTACTCCAGTCTTCAGTGTCACATGATCCTTCAGAAATCATTTTAATATGCTGATATAGTGCTCAAGAAAAACTTATTATTATTATTAATGTTGAACACAGCTGTGCCGCTTAATTATTCTGTGGATTTTTTTCAGGAATATTAATGAATATAAAGTTCACAAGAACAGCCTTTATTTGAAATAGAATTCCTTTATAACATAAATAAATAAAATTATTTTCTTTAAAAAAATCTTATTGAACCTAAACTTTTGGACTGTAGTGTATAAGCATACATAAAATATTATCTACTTTCAATTTACCCCATACAAGTGATTTCACAGTAATTTAGCCATTTTCAGAGCAGTAGAACTGCAAAAAGCAGGTTAGCATAACAGTTGAGTGAAAGAGTAAAATAGTTTTTCAATTTTGGATGCCTTTGTGTTACTAAAGTGAATTAATACACCAATGTGAGTCATTTACATGAGGAATTGCACCAATTTAAAGGGGACATACATTGAAAATCTGACCTTTTCCATGTTTAAGTGCTATTATCGGGTCCCCGGTGCATCTACCAACTCAGAAAACGTGAAAAGTGACAACCCAGTAACTTTGTTTTGGTAAGACTTTCTCTGCTAGCATGTCAAAAAATAGGCCGATCAGATTTCGCTCCCCTTCTGACGTAGGAAGGGGATCTTTTATAATATTACCGCCCCTTAATCTGCACGTTTCCACCCACGGCGCCGCCATTTGGTTTTCGCAAGTGACAACAGTGTAACTAGTTCTAACGCAATGGCAAAAGTTGAGCAAAGCATGCAGACTGTTCTGTTGTTGCTGCACAGAACACTATTTGACCAGAAAATGTCACAGCTGTCTTATAAAGACCTGAGGGAACAGTCAACTTGCTTAAAGGTTAAACATGACGGTACATGCAAGTCGATCAGATGAATCAATGTAACTCCACAACAACTACTTAAATGTATCCACTAACCATTCAGAAACGTACATGTGAGTCTAAAAGTTGCAAACTCTTCCTGAGTCTCTCTTTAAGGCCGCACTCCGCTACTGGTAATTTCTGAAATTTGACTGAGATTCGCATGTTTTGTTATCGCTGAGTATCCGAAGCTCGTGTAAAGGATCGGCCCTCTTCTGAACAGGGAGGTGGAGCAGCAGCTCATTTGGTTTTAAATGGACACACACAAAAACGGTACGTTTTTGCCAACACCCAAAAAGGGTCAAATTTGACAAGCTATATTAAATGATCTGGGGGGTATTTTGAGCTGAAATTTCACAGACACATTCTGGGAACACCATAGATTTATATTTCATCTTGTGAAAGGGGGCATAATATGTCACCTTGACTTGAATTTCAGGCCCTGAGAAAATGAATCTCTCCAGTTCTGCAAAATGACAGTTACTCACATGAAGACCGTTTGAATGCTCTGATATCTGGTTTACATTTGAACCAACACTTTATTTTGAGGGAAGTTCAAAGACAGAGAGCTGTTTTATAAAGCAGCTCCTCTCTGCAGCAGCTAGATGCAGTCATTACCAGTTTAAACTCTTGCTGAGTAAACTGAGAGAGCTCAATCTACCACTGAGTAAATACACAATGAGAGAGAGGAGCGAAAACAGAGAGGAAGCGTTTAAGGACAAGTCTGGAGAGAAACAGTGTGTGTGTGTGTGTGTTTGTTTCAGCACAGGGGGCCCTGAGAAGAATCCAACATAACAGCATTCCAAGAATCCAAACCTCTGCTTCTGTTTCTGGGAATATATGAGGACATGTGTGTGTTCTGTTGAGTCACAAGTTTGAAAATGCACACAACAACCTCTCTTTTTCCACTAAACCAACAGGCTCAAGCTCATGTTCAAACAACTGAATTTTCACTCAATCCCTGAGTAACAAGTAGCACAAAACACATCTTCATCAGAAGTTGGCTAACTTTTGGACATGAAGTGAATAATACTGTGCCATATCAAGACCCTACACTACCTTTCGAAGTTTTGGGGGTGCTAAGATTTTAAATTTAAAGAAGTTTTTTATGCTCACCAAGGCAGCATTTATTTAAATAAATAAATAAATAAATAAATATATTTTACTTTGTAAAATTATAAATATCTATACTGTCACTTGATCAATTTAATGCATCCTTGTTGAATAAAGGAGTGCATTTCTTATAAAAAGTGCAAATCAATTCATTTAAATGCAATACAACTCATTTATATCACCAGACCTATATTACCAAAACTCAAGAGTAAGGATTTTGTTTTTGCTGGCCTTGATTTTAAATTACCCTGCTAACCTTTTACTGGACCCAACACTAAAGCATGATACATTTTTATTTGTATTATTAGTACCGCATTTTAATATTGCCTAGAATATGTTTTATTAATTGTTCAGTTTTCTGTTATAAATTTGTGGGCAATACTGACCAGAGGTTCAGCCATGACCACCTCGATCTTCTTCTCGGCGAGCACAGCGAACTCTGCGAAAAGGCTCTTGATGACAAACTCCCCGGGCTTGAGCTCGGGGTCGATGGTGATGCTGGACATGGTGGCGAGGTGGATGCTACGCTTCTCCCAGCTGGGCGGGGCCGAGGGGGATGCTCCTCGCCTACTCACACTGCTGTTGCTTACAGGGACAGAGGCTGTTAGGAAAGAGAGACAGATATGTAGCATTATCAAGCATTTTGAATGCATAATTCAGTCGGTGTTCAAGCAGGTGGCATTGGCAAATACGAAGAGAAATTGTAATTAAAAGACAAAGCAGTCATGGTGCACCAACTTTGAGGCCAATACCAAATAAATTTTTTGACAGCTTCCCAATAAAAATGAATTGTTAACTATTGCAATCACTAACTGAAGAAGATTGCACCTGTGGATTAATATGCATGACACATTTTTTTCAATCCAGCCATGAATGCAGAAAGACTTGGGAAAAAAACAATGTGTGTGTGCGCGCATGTCACATGTCAAGCCCGCTCAGGAAATCCCTGCCCTTTAATTCCCACAGGTTGCTGGAGAAACCACGGTGAGGTGAGAGAAGTCCAAACAATAAGAGATGAATAAAAAAAAAAATCACTGTGAAACTTAATGAGTTTTTCAGAGGAGAACACAGGGTAACACCTAGCAACTCCCACATCTCAATAATAAAACACAAACAGTGTACACTCAGGGGATGAAAGAGGGACACACGCACATTCACACAACTCTGTCCTCAGAGCTGTTTGTGTGTCTATGTACAAACACTCACTCTTTGTTTCCTCTTTAGCAACACCTCCCCATCCCTATGATGTCACACTGCCAGCCTTCATTGGCTGGTGGCATAAGAGGGTCCTCAGGTCCACATCTGATTGGCTAACAGGCCTCCTGGCAGGCACTCTAACATTGTTTGTACTTTTCCACTCAGTGATGCAGAAAGGATGAGCAAAAAAAGTGAGGAAGAAAAATGCAAGTCTCTCTCAGTTCATCTTTCTCTTCAGCACTCTGGTAGATACGCCAGATAGTTTGTGACACACTGGGCCGCATTGCTGACCCCATAGCACACATTTGTACCTCAGAGTGAGGCAGAGAGTCACATGGAATAGTCCTGCACAGAGAGGCCATTAATGCAGAGTCTGTTTGTTGTTTGCAGGACATTCTGATACTCTGAGCTACACAAGACATGATTCCCTGACTGCATGTGAACTCACACAGCTGGGCACTGAGTGCTTTAGCACTCACACTCGCTGCAAATACTGCCTGAACCACCATTCGGACGAGATTAGTTTCTAAATGACCTTTGAGTCACACTTTCTGAATGCAGCGTAAGAGCTGCAGGTGACAAGGTTATTTTAACAACAGTAGCAGAAACACAGTGAGCAAGAAAATAGAAACAAATTGCTAAAACGCTGCAGAAAACGAGAATGCAGCAAATACAATTATTTTGACTGTCATACAGATGACTCCGACCATTTAACTAAACCAGGTTTGAGACAGGTTAACGTGTGGCACCTTTAGACGCTTTGTGTTTTTCCATACATTTAGCATTACTAATCAGCATATTAAGAGCATTTTGAAATAAACTGCTAAAATTTACAAAGTACTATGGCTGCCCCAATGGAAATGTACAGGAAATACAGAGACCGGACCTCTTGGAACTTTAATTGAATAGAATACCCCTGGTCTATTCAATAAATGAATCTTTATGATTGATTTCCGGCTCAACTGATTCTTTAAAGAAGAAGAATAAAACTCATCAGAAGTATTTTAAGATCATTAAATTTAAATTATATTACAATAATAACATGTAATGCCATTTGTGATAGATTAGGTGTTTTAAAAAATTATTATATTATTTCAGATCAATTAATTTGATATATTTTTGTATTGTATTTATTAACCATACAAAATAATTAGTATAGTTTAATAATAATGTTAATAAAATAAATTTTGGAGAAAAAAAGGTCATAAGAGTGATTTGCTCACAAGATCAAAATCAAGTCGACTAAATACTTTAGATCAAAGCTATCTTGAAAAAGCACATTCATACATTTGTTATATTTTGTTGCTTTCACAATTAAAATAACGTCATAATTAATTTCCTTTTTGAATACTTTTTTATCAATGTGTTGGTTTCATTAGCCAAAAATAGTATGTAGCTAAAAAAAAAAAAACATTTAAATGAGTAAGTATCTGGGAGTTGTATGTCTGCAGAGCACATTTACCTAAGCTCCACAGGGAAACTAGTCCCATGCAA